>NC_137972.1:102026403-102031403 GCF_963924665.1 Micromys minutus | reverse complement strand
AGGTTTAGGTTTATTGTTAGATTTAGGATTTAGGGTCTAAGGTTTATGGTTTAGGATTGTTTAAGGTTTAGGGTGGATTAGGTTTAGGGTTTAGAGTTTAGTGTTATGGTTACGGTTAGGGTTAGGGTTAGGGTTAGGGTTAGGATTACAGTTAAGGTTAGGGTTAGGATTAGGTTTAGGGTTAGGGTTAGGGTTAGGGTTAGGGTTAGGGTTAGGGTTAGGGTTAGGATTAGGGTTAGGGTTAGGGTTAGGGTAAGGGTTAGGGGTTAGGGTTAGGGTTATGGTTATTGTTAGGGTTAGGGTTTAGGGTTTAGTGTTTAGGGTTTAAGGTTTAGGGTTTAGGATTGTTTAAGATTTAGGGTGGTTTAGGTTAAGGGTTTAGGGTTTAGAGTTTAGGATTGTTTAAGGTTTAGGGTTGTTTAGGGTATATTGTTTAGGGTTAATACTTTAGGGTTGTTTAGGGTTTAGTGTTTAGGGTTTAGAATTGTTTAACGTTTAGTGTTTAATATTTAGGTTTTAGGGTTGTTTTGGGTTTAGTGTTTAGTGTTGATTAGGGTATAGTGTTAATGGTTTAGGGTTTAGGGTTATTTAGGGTTTAGTGTTTACGGTTTAGGGTATAGGGTTGTTTAGGGTTTAGTGTTTAGGGTTCTTTATGGTTTAGTGATTAGGGTTGTTTAGGGTTGTTTAGAGGTTAGTGTTTACGGTTATTCAGGGTTTATGATTTAGGGTTGTTCAGGGTTTAGGATTTATGGTTGTTCAGGGTTTAGGATTTAGGTATTAAGGTTAAGGGGTTAGGGTTAGGGTTAGAGTTAGGGTTAGGGTTAGGGTTAGGGTTAGGGTTAGGGTTAAGGTTAGGGTTAGGGTTAGGGTTAGGGTTATGGTTAGTGTTAGGATTAGGGTTAGGGTTAGGGTCAGGGTTAGGTTTAGGGTTAGGGTTATGGTTAGGGTTAGATTTAGGATCAGGTTTAGGTTTATTGTTAGATTTAGGGTTTACGGTTTAAGGTTTATGGTTTAGGATTGTTTAAGGTTTAGGGTGGATTAGGTTTAGGGTTTAGAGTTTAGTGTTATGGTTACGGTTAGTGTTAGGGTTAGGGTTAGGGTTAGGGTTAGGGTTAGGGTAATATTTAGGGTTAGGGTTAGGGTTAGGGTTAGGGGTTAGGGTTAGTGTTAGGGTTAGGGTTATTATTAGGGTGTTAGGTTTAAGTTTAGGATTAGTGTTAGGGTTAGAATTAGAAATAGGATTAGTGTTAGGATTAGGGTCAGGGTTAGGTTTAGGGTTAGTGTTAGGGTTAGGGTTAGGGTCAGGGATGGTTTAGGGTTAGGGTTAGGGTTAGGGTTAGATTTAGGGTCAGGTTTAGATTTATTGTTAGATTTAGGATTTAGGGTCTAAGGTTTATGGTTTAGGATTGTTTAAGGTTTAGGGTGGATTAGGTTTAGGGTTTAGAGTTTAGTGTTATGGTTACGGTTAGGGTTAGGGTTAGGGTTAGGGTTAGGATTACGTTTAAGGTTAGGGTTAGGATTAGGTTTAGGGTTAGGGTTAGGGTTAGGGTTAGGGTTAGGGTTAGGGTTAGGGTTAGGGTTAGGGTTAGGGTTAGGGTAAGGTTTATGGGTTAGGGTTAGGGTAATGGTTATTGTTAGGGTTAGGGTTTAGGGTTTAGTGTTTAGGGTTTAAGGTTTAGGGTTTAGGATTGTTTAAGATTTAGGGTGGTTTAGGTTAAGGATTTAGGGTTTAGAGTTTAGGATTGTTTAACGTTTAGGGTTGTTTAGGGTATAGTGTTTAGGGTTAAAACTTTAGGGTTGTTTAGGGTTTAGTGTTTAGGGTTTAGAATTGTTTAAGGTTTAGTGTTTAATGTTTAGGTTTTAGGGTTGTTTTGGGTTTAGTGTTTAGTGTTGTTTAGGGTATAGTGTTAATGGTTTAGGGTTTAGGGTTATTTATGGTTTAGTGTTTACGGTTTAGGGTATAGGGTTGTTTAGGGTTTAGTGTTTAGGGTTGTTTATGGTTTAGTGATTAGGGTTGTTTAGGGTTGTTTAGAGGTTAGTGTTTAGGGTTATTCAGGGTTTATGATTTAGGGTTGTTCAGGGTTTAGGATTTATGGTTGTTCAGGGTTTAGGATTTAGGGATTAAGGTTAAGGGGTTAGGGTTAGGGTTAGGGTTAGGGTTAGGGTTAAGGTTAGGGTTAGGGTTAGGGTTAGGGTTATGGTTAGTGTTAGGATTAGGGTTAGGGTTAGGGTCAGGGATAGGTTTAGGGTTAGGGTTAGGGTTAGGGTTAGATTTAGGGTCAGGTTTAGGTTTATTGTTAGATTTAGGGTTTAGGGTTTAAGGTTTATGGTTTAGGATTGTTTCAGGTTTAGGGTGGATTAGGTTTAGGGTTTAGAGTTTAGTGTTATGGTTACGGTTAGTGTTAGGGTTAGGGTTAGGGTTAGGGTTAGGCTTAGGGTTAGGGTTAGGGTAATGGTTAGGGTTAGGGTTAGGGTTAGGGTTAGGGTTAGGGTAAGGGTTAGGGGTTAGTGTTAGGGTTAGGGTTAGGGTTAGGGTTAGGGATAGGTTAGGGTTAGGGTTATTATTAGGTGGTTAGGTTTTTAGTTTAGGATTATTGTTAGGGTTAGAATTAGAAATAGGGTTAGTGTTAGGATTAGGGTCAGGGTTAGGTTTAGGGTTAGGGTTAGGGTTAGGGTTAGGGTTAGGGTCAGGGAGGGTTTAGGGTTAGGGTTAGGGTTAGGGTTAGATTTAGGGTTAGGTTTAGGTTTATTGTTAGATTTAGGATTTAGGGTCTAAGGTTTATGGTTTAGGATTGTTTAAGTTTTAGGGTGGATTAGGTTTAGGGTTTAGAGTTTAGTGTTATGGTTACAGTTAGGGTTAGGGTTAGGGTTAGGATTAGGGTTAAGGTTAGGGTTAGGGTTAGGTTTAGGGTTAGGGTTAAGGTTAGGGTTAGGGTTAGGGTTAGGGTTAGGGTTAGGGTTAGGGTTAGGATTAGGGTTAGAGTTAGGGTTAGGGTAAGGGTTAGGGGTTAGGGTTAGGGTTATGGTTATTGTTAGGTTTAGAGTTTAGTGTTTAGTGTTTAGGGTTTAAGGTTTAGGGTTTAGGATTGTTTAAGATTTAGGGTGGTTTAGGTTAAGGGTTTAGGGTTTAGATTTTAGGATTGTTTAAGGTTTAGGGTTGTTTAGGGTATAGTGTTTAGGGTTAAAAGTTTAGGGTTGTTTAGGATTTAGTGTTTAGGGTTTAGGATTGTTTAAGGTTTAGTGTTTAAGGTTTAGGTTTTAGGGTTGTTTTGGGTTTAGTGTTTAGTGTTGTTTAGGGTATAGTGTTAATGGTTTAGGGTTTAGGGTTATTTAGGGTTTAGTGTTTAAGGTTTAGGGTATAGGGTTGTTTAGGGTTTAGTGTTTAGGGTTGTTTATGGTTTAGTGATTAGGGTTGTTTAGGGTTGTTTAGAGGTTAGTGTTTAGGGTTATTCAGGGTTTATGATTTAGGGTTGTTCAGGGTTTAGGATTTATGGTTGTTCAGGGTTTAGGATTTAGGGATTAAGGTTAAGGGGTTAGGTTTAGGGTTAGGGTTAGGGTTAGGGTTAGCATTATGGTTAGAGTTAGGGTTAGAGTTAGGGTTATGGGGATATGTTAGGCTTAAGGTTAGGGTTAGGGTTATGGGGTTAAGGTTAGGGTTGGGGTTAGGGTTAGGTTTAGGTTTAGGGTTAGGGTTAGGGTTATGGTTATTCTTAGACTCATGGTTTAAAATTTAGGGTTTATGGTTTAAGGTTTAGGGTTTTGGATTGTTTAAGTTTTAGGGTGGTTTAGGTTTAGGGTATAGGGTTTAGCGTTTAATATTGTTTAATGTTTAGGGTTGTTTAGGTTTTAGCGTTTAGAGTTGTTTAGGGTTTTTTAGGGTTGTTTATGATTTAGTGTTTAGGGTTGTTCAGGATTTATAATTTAGGATATTTTAAGGTTTAGGGTTTAAGGTTGTATAGTGTTTTAGGGTTTAGGGTATAATGTTTGGGGTTAAGGGTTTAGGGTGCTTTTGGAATTAGTGTTTAGGGTTTTTCGGGGTTTAGGCTTTAGGATTTAGGGTGTTAGGGTTAGTGTTAGGGTTAGGTTTAGGGTTAAGGTGAGGGTTAGGGTGAGGATTAAGGTTAGGGTTAGGGTTAAGGTTAGTGTTAGTGTTAGGGTAAGGTTTAGGCTTAGGGATAGGTTTAGGGTTAGGGTTAGGGTTAGGGTTAAGGTTAGGGTTAGGGTTAGGGTTAGGGGTTAGTGTTAGGGTTAGTGTTAGGGGTTAGGGGTTAGTGTTAGGGTTAGGGTTAGGGTTAGGGTTAGGGTTAGGTTTAGTGTTAGGGTTATTATTAGGGGGTTACGTTTTAGTTTAGGATTAGTGTTAGGGTTAGAATTAGAAATAGGGTTAGTGTTAGGATTAGGGTCAGGGTTAGGTTTAGCGATATGGTTAGGGTTAGGGTTAAGGGTAGGGTTAGGGTTAGGGTTAGATTTAAAGTTTAGGGTTTAGTGTTAGGATTAGGGATAGTGTGAGGTTTAGGGTTAGGTTTAGGGTTAGGGTTAGGGTTAGTGTTTGGGTTATGATTAGTGTTATTATTAGGGTTAGGGTTAGGGTCAGGTTTAGGGTTAGGGTTATGGTTAGGGATAGATTTAGGGTTAGGTTTAGGTTTATTGTTAGATTTAGGGTTTAGGGTTTAAGGTTTAAGGTTTAGGATTGTTTAAGGTTTAGGGTGGATTAGGTTTAGGGTTTAGAGTTTAGTGTTATGGTTACGGTTAGGGTTAGGGTTAGGGATGGGGTTAGGGTTAGGGTTAGGTTTATGGTAATGGTTAGGGTTAGGGTTAGGGTTAGGGTTAGGGTATAAGTTAGGGGGTTAGTGTTAGGGTTTGGGTTAGGGTTAGGGTTAGGGTTAGGGTTAGGGTTAGGGTTAGGTTAGGGTTAGGGTTAGGGTTAGGGTTAGGGGTTAGGTTTAGTGTTAGGGTTAGGGTTATTATTAGGGGGTTAGGTTTAAGTTTAGGATTAGTGT
>NC_137972.1:101991403-102023903 GCF_963924665.1 Micromys minutus | reverse complement strand
GATTAGGTTTAGGGTTTCGAGTTTAGTGTTATGGTTACGGTTAGGGTTAGGGTTAGGTTTAGGGTTAGGGTTTTGGTTAGGGTTAGGGTTAGGTTTAGGGTTAGGGTTATGGTTAGGGTTAAGGTTAGGGTTAGGGTTAGGGTTAGGGTTATGGTTAGTGTTAGGATTAGGGTTAGGGTTAAGGTCAGGGTTAGGCTTAGGGTTAGGGTTAGGGTTAGGGATAGATTTAAGGTTAGGTTTAGGTTCATTTTTAGATTTAGGGTTTAGGGTTTAAGGTTTATGGTTTAGGATTTTTAAAGGTTTAGGGTGGATTAGGTTTAGGGTTTAGAGTTTAGTGTTATGGTTAAGGTTAATGTTAGGGTTAGGGTTAGGGTTAGGGTTAGGGTTAGTGTTACGGTTAGGGTTAGGGTTAAGGTTACGGTTAGGGTTAGGGTTAGGGTTAGGGTAAGGGTTATGATTATGTTTATTGTTAGGCTTAGGGTTAGGGTTACGGTTAAGGTTAGGTTTAGGGTTAGGGTTAGGTTTATGGTTAGGCTTAAGGTTAGGGTTATGTTTAGGGTTAGGGTTACGGTTAGGGTTAAGTTTAGGGTTAGGGTTAGGGTTATGGTTAGGGTTAGGTTAATTGTTAGGTTTAGGGTTTAGTGTTTAGGGTCTAAGGTTTTGGGTTTAGGATTGTTTAAGCTTTAGGGTAGATTAGGTTTAGGGTTTAGAGTTTAGTGTTAAGGTTAGGGTTAAGTTTAGGGTTTAGTGTTCGGATTAGGGTTAGGGTTAGGGTTAGGATTAGGGTTAAGGTTAGGGTTAGGGTTAGGTTTAGGTTTAGGGTTAGGGTTAGGGTTAGGGTTAGGGTTAGGGTTAGGGTTAGGATTAGGGTTAGGGTTAGGGTTAGGGTTAGGGTAAGGGTTAGGGGTTAGGGTTAGGGTTATGGTTATTGTTAGGTTTAGGGTTTAGGGTTTAGTGTTTAGGGTTTAAAATTTAGAGTTTAGGATTGTTTAAGATTTAGGGTGGTTTAGGTTAAGGGATTAGGGTTTAGAGTTTAGGATTGTTTAAGGTTTAGGGTTGTTTAGGGTATAGTGTTTAGGCTTAAAAGTTTAGGGTTGTTTAGGGTTTAGTGTTTAGGGTTTAGGGTTGTTTAAGGTTTAGTGTTTAAGTTTTAGGTTCTAGGGTGGTTTTGGGTTTAGTGTTTAGTGTTGTTTAGGGTATAGTGTTAATGGTTTAGGGTTTAGGGTTATTTAGGGTTTAGTGTTTAAGGTTTAGGGTATAGGTTTCTTTAGGGTTTAGTGTTAAGGGTTGTTTATGGTTTAGTGATTAGTGTTGTTTAGGGTTGTTTAGAGGTTAGTGTTTAGGGTTATTCAGGGTTTATGATTTATGGTTGTTCAGGGTTTAGGATTTATGGTTGTTCAGGGTTTAGGATTTAGGGATTAAGGTTAAGGGGTTAGGGTTAGGGTTAGGGTTAGGGTTAGGGTTAGGGTTAGGGTTAAGGTTAGGGTTAGGGTTAGGGTAAGGGTTATGGTTAGTGTTAGGATTAGGGTTAGGGTTAGGTCAGGGTTAGGTTTAGGGTTAGGGTTAGGGTTAGGGTTAGATTTAGGGTCAGGTTTAGGTTTATTGTTAGATTTAGGGTTTAGGGTTTAAGGTTTATGGTTTAGGATTGTTTAAGGTTTAGGGTGGATTAGGTTAAGGTTTAGAGTTTAGTGTTATGGTTACGGTTAGTGTTAGTGTTAGGGTTAGGGTTAGGGTTAGGGTTAGGGTTAGGGTAATGTTTAGGGTTAGGGTTAGGGTTAGGGTTAGGGGTTAGGGTTAGTGTTAGGGTTAGGGTTATTATTAGGGGGTTAGGTTTAAGTTTAGGATTAGTGTTAGGGTTAGAATTAGAAATAGGGTTAGTGTTAGGATTAGGGTCAGGGTTAGGTTTAGGGTTAGGGTTAGGGTTAGGGTTAGGGTTAGGGTCAGGGAGGGTTTAGGGTTAGGGTTAAGGTTAGGGTTAGATTTAGGGTTAGGTTTAGGTTTATTGTTAGATTTAGGATTTAGGGTCTAAGGTTTATGGTTTAGGATTGTTTAAGGTTTAGGGTGGATTAGGTTTAGGGTTTAGAGTTTAGTGTCATGGTTACGGTTAGGGTTAGGGTTAGGGTTAGGGTTAGGATTACAGTTAAGGTTAGGGTTAGGATTAGGTTTAGGGTTAGGGTTAGGGTTAGGGTTAGGGTTAGGGTAAGGGTTAGGGGTTAGGGTTAGGGTTATGGTTATTGTTAGGGTTAGGGTTTAGGGTTTAGTGTTTAGGGTTTAAGGTTTAGGGTTTAGGATTGTTTAAGATTTAGGGTGGTTTAGGTTAAGGGTTAAGGGTTTAGAGTTTAGGATTGTTTAAGCTTTAGGGTTGTTTAGGGTATATTGTTTAGGGTTAATACTTTAGGGTTGTTTAGGGTTTAGTGTTTAGGGTTTAGAATTGTTTAAGGTTTAGTGTTTAATGTTTAGGTTTTAGGGTTGTTTTGGGTTTAGTGTTTAGTGTTGATTAGGGTATAGTGTTAATGGTTTAGGGTTTAGGGTTATTTAGGGTTTAGTGTTTACGGTTTAGGGTATAGGGTTGTTTAGGGTTTAGTGTTTAGGGTTGTTTATGGTTTAGTGATTAGGGTTGTTTAGGGTTGTTTAGAGGTTAGTGTTTACAGTTATTCAGGGTTTATGATTTAGGGTTGTTCAGGGTTTAGGATTTATGGTTGTTCAGGGTTTAGGATTTAGGGATTAAGGTTAAGCGGTTAGGGTTAGGGTTAGGGTTAGGGTTAGGGTTAGGGTTAGGGTTAGGGTTAGGGTTAGGGTTAAGGTTAGGGTTAGGGTTAGGGTTAGGGTTATGGTTAGTGTTAGGATTAGGGTTAGGGTTAGGGTCAGGGTTAGGTTTAGGGTTAGGGTTAGGGTTAGGGTTAGATTTAGGTTCAGGTTTAGGTTTATTGTTAGATTTAGGGTTTACGGTTTAAGGTTTATGGTTTAGGATTGTTTAAGGTTTAGGGTGGATTAGGTTTAGGGTTTAGAGTTTAGTGTTATGGTTACGGTTAGTGTTAGGGTTAGGGTTAGGGTTAGGGTTAGGGTAATGTTTAGGGTTAGGGTTAGGGTTAGGGATAGGGGTTAGGGTTAGTGTTAGGGTTAGGGTTATTATTAGGGGGTTAGGTTTAAGTTTAGGATTAGTGTTAGGGTTAGAATTATAAATAGGGTTAGTGTTAGGATTAGGGTCAGGGTTAGGTTTAGGGTTAGTGTTAGGGTTAGGGTTAGGGTCAGGGATGGTTTAGGGTAAGGGTTAGGGTTAGGGTTAGATTTAGGGTCAGGTTTAGGTTTATTGTTAGATTTAGGATTTAGGGTCTAAGGTTTATGGTTTAGGATTGTTTAAGGTTTAGGGTGGATTAGGTTTAGGGTTTAGAGTTTAGTGTTATGGTTACGGTTAGGGTTAGGGTTAGGGTTAGGGTTAGGATTACGGTTAAGGTTAGGGTTAGGATTAGGTTTAGGGTTAGGGTTAGGGTTAGGGTTAGGGTTAGGGTTAGGGTTAGGATTAGGGTTAGGGTAAGGGTTAGGGTAAGGTTTATGGGTTAGGGTTAGGGTTATGGTTATTGTTAGGGTTAGGGTTTAGGGTTTAGTGTTTAGGGTTTAAGGTTTAGGGTTTAGGATTGTTTAAGATTTAGGGTGGTTTAGGTTAAGGGTTTAGAGTTTAGAGTTTAGGATTGTTTAACGTTTAGGGTTGTTTAGGGTATAGTGTTTAGGGTTAAAACTTTAGGGTTGTTTAGGGTTTAGTGTTTAGGGTTTAGAATTGTTTAAGGTTTAGTGTTTAATGTTTAGGTTTTAGGGTTTTTTTGGGCTTAGTGTTTAGTGTTGTTTAGGGTATAGTGTTAATGGTTTAGGGTTTAGGGTTATTTATGGTTTAGTGTTTACGGTTTAGGGTATAGGGTTGTTTAGGGTTTAGTGTTTAGGGTTGTTTATGGTTTAGTGATTAGGGTTGTTTAGGGTTGTTTAGAGGTTAGTGTTTAGGGTTATTCAGTGTTTATGATTTAGGGTTATTCAGGGTTTAGGATTTATGATTGTTCAGGGTTTAGGATTTAGGGATTAAGGTTAAGGGGTTAGGGTTAGGGTTAGGGTTAGGGTTAGGGTTAGGGTTAGGGTTAGGGTTAGGGTTAAGGTTAGGGTTAGGGTTAGGGTTAGGGTTATGGTTAGTGTTAGGATTAGGGTTAGGGTTAGGGTCAGGGATAGGTTTAGGGTTAGGGTTAGGGTTAGGGTTAGATTTAGGGTCAGGTTTAGGTTTATTGTTAGATTTAGGGTTTAGGGTTTAAGGTTTATGGTTTAGGATTGTTTAAGGTTTAGGGTGGATTAGGTTTAGAATTTAGAGTTTAGTGTTATGGTTACGGTTAGTGTTAGGGTTAGGGTTAGGGTTAGGGTTAGGCTTAGGGTTAGGGTTAGGGTAATGGTTAGGGTTAGGTTTAGGGTTAGGGTTAGGGTTAGGGTAAGGGTTAGGGGTTAGTGTTAAAGTTAGGGTTAGGGTTAGGGTTAGGGATAGGTTAGGGTTAGGGTTATTATTAGGGGGTTAGGTTTAAGTTTAGGATTATTGTTAGGGTTAGAATTAGAAATAGGGTTAGTGTTAGGATTAGGGTCAGGGTTAGGTTTAGGGTTAGGGTTAGGGTTAGGGTTAGGGTTAGGGTCAGGGAGGGTTTAGGGTTAAGGTTAGGGTTAGGGTTAGATTTAGGGTTAGGTTTAGGTTTATTGTTAGATTTAGGATTTAGGGTCTAAGGTTTATGGTTTAGGATTGTTTAAGGTTTAGGGTGGATTAGGTTTAGGGTTTAGAGTTTAGTGTTATGGTTACAGTTAGGGTTAGGGTTAGGGTTAGGATTAGGGTTAAGGTTAGGGTTAGGGTTAGGTTTAGGGTTAGGGTTAAGGTTAGGGTTAGGGTTAGGGTTAGGGTTAGGGTTAGGGTTAGGGTTAGGATTAGGGTAAGAGTTAGGGTTAGGGTAAGGGTTAGGGGTTAGGGTTAGGGTTATGGTTATTGTTAGGTTTAGAGTTTAGTGTTTAGTCTTTAGTGTTTAAGGTTTAGGGTTTAGGATTGTTTAAGATTTAGGGTGGTTTAGGTTAAGGGTTTAGGGTTTAGATTTTAGGATTGTTTAAGGTTTAGGGTTGTTTAGGGTATAGTGTTTAGGGTTAAAAGTTTAGGGTTGTTTAGGATTTAGTGTTTAGGGTTTAGGATTGTTTAAGGTTTAGTGTTTAAGGTTTAGGTTTTAGGGTTGTTTTGGGTTTAGTGTTTAGTGTTGTTTAGTGTATAGTGTTAATGGTTTAGGGTTTAGGGTTATTTAGGGTTTAGTGTTTAAGGTTTTAGGGTATAGGGTTGTTTAGGGTTTAGTGTTTAGGGTTGTTTATGGTTTAGTGATTAGGGTTGTTTAGGGTTGTTTAGAGGTTAGTGTTTAGGATTATTCAGGGTTTATGATTTAGGGTTGTTCAGGGTTTAGGATTTATGGTTGTTCAGGGTTTAGGATTTAGGGATTAAGGTTAAGGGGTTAGGGTTAGGGTTAGGGTTAGGGTTAGGGTTAGCATTATGGTTAGAGTTAGGGTTAGAGTTAGGGTTATGGGGATATGTTAGGCTTAAGGTTAGGGTTAGGGTTATGGGGTTAAGGTTAGGGTTGGGGTTAGGGTTAGGTTTAGGTTTAGGGTTAGGGTTAGGGTTATGGTTATTCTTAGACTCATGGTTTAAAATTTAGGGTTTATGGTTTAAGGTTTAGGGTTTTGGATTGTTTAAGTTTTAGGGTGGTTTAGGTTTAGGGTATAGGGTTTAGCGTTTAATATTGTTTAATGTTTAGGGTTGTTTAGGTTTTAGCGTTTAGAGTTGTTTAGGGTTTTTTAGGGTTGTTTATGATTTAGTGTTTAGGGTTGTTCAGGATTTATAATTTAGGATATTTTAAGGTTTAGGGTTTAAGGTTGTATAGTGTTTTAGGGTTTAGGGTATAATGTTTGGGGTTAAGGGTTTAGGGTGCTTTTGGAATTAGTGTTTAGGGTTTTTCGGGGTTTAGGCTTTAGGATTTAGGGTGTTAGGGTTAGTGTTAGGGTTAGGTTTAGGGTTAAGGTGAGGGTTAGGGTGAGGATTAAGGTTAGGGTTAGGGTTAAGGTTAGTGTTAGTGTTAGGGTAAGGTTTAGGCTTAGGGATAGGTTTAGGGTTAGGGTTAGGGTTAGGGTTAAGGTTAGGGTTAGGGTTAGGGTTAGGGTTAGGGGTTAGTGTTAGGGTTAGTGTTAGGGGTTAGGGGTTAGTGTTAGGGTTAGGGTTAGGGTTAGGGTTAGGTTAGGTTTAGTGTTAGCGTTATTATTAGGGGGTTACGTTTTAGTTTAGGATTAGTGTTAGGGTTAGAATTAGAAATAGGGTTAGTGTTAGGATTAGGGTCAGGGTTAGGTTTAGCGATATGGTTAGGGTTAGGGTTAAGGGTAGGGTTAGGGTTAGGGTTAGATTTAAAGTTTAGGGTTTAGTGTTAGGATTAGGGATAGTGTGAGGTTTAGGGTTAGGTTTAGGGTTAGGGTTAGGGTTAGTGTTTGGGTTATGATTAGTGTTATTATTAGGGTTAGGGTTAGGGTCAGGTTTAGGGTTAGGGTTATGGTTAGGGATAAATTTAGGGTTAGGTTTAGGTTTATTGTTAGATTTAGGGTTTAGGGTTTAAGGTTTAAGGTTTAGGATTGTTTAAGGTTTAGGGTAGATTAGGTTTAGGGTTTAGAGTTTAGTATTATGGTTACGGTTAGGGTTAGGGTTAGAGTTAGGGTTAGGGTTAGAGTTAGGGTTAGGGTTAAGGTTAGGGTTAGTGTTAGTGTTAGGGTTATGGTTAGTGTTAGGTTTAGGGTTAGGGTTAGGGTCAAGGTTAGGTTTAGGGTTAGGAATAGGGTTAGGGTTAGATTTAGGGTTAGGTTTAGATTTATTGTTAGATTTAGGGTTTAGGGTTTAAGGTTTATGGTTTAGGATTGTTTAAGGTTTAGGGTGGATTAGGTTTAGGGTTTAGAGTTTAGTGTTATGGTTACGGTTAGGGTTAGGGTTAGGGATGGGGTTAGGGTTAGGGTTAGGTTTATGGTAATGGTTAGGGTTAGGGTTAGGGTTAGGGTTAGGGTATAAGTTAGGGGGTTAGTGTTAGGGTTTGGGTTAGGGTTAGGGTTAGGGTTAGGGTTAGGGTTAGGTTAGGGTTAGGGTTAGGGTTAGGGTTAGGGGTTAGGTTTAGTGTTAGGGTTAGGGTTATTATTAGGGGGTTAGGTTTAAGTTTAGGATTAGTGTTAGTGTTAGAATTAGAAATAGGTTTAGTGTTAGGATTAGGGTCAGGGTTAGGTAAATGGTTAGGGTTAGGGTTAGTGTTAGGGTTAGGGTCAGGGAGGGTTTAGGGTTAGGGTTAGGGTTAGGGTTAGATTTAGGGTTAGGTTTAGGTTTATTGTTAGATTTAGGATTTAGGGTCTAAGATTTATGGTTTAGGATTGTTTAAGGTTTAGGGTGGATTAGGTTTAGGGTTTAGAGTTTAGTGTTATGGTTACGGTTAGGGTTAGGGTTAGGGTTAGGGTTAGGATTAGAGTTAAGTTTGGGGTTAGGATTAGGTTTAGGGTTAGGGTTAGGCTTAGGGTTAGGGTTAGGGTTAGGGTTAGGGTTAGGGTTAGGGTTAGGATTAGGGTTAGGGTTAGGGTTAGGGTTAGGGTTAAGGGTAGGGTTAGGGTTAGGGTTAGGGTTAGGGGTTAGTGTTAGGGTTAGTGTTAGGGGTTATGGTTAGTGTTACGGTTAGGGTTAGGGTTAGGGTTAGGGTTAGGTTTAGTGTTAGGGTTATTATTAGGGGGTTACGTTTTAGTTTAGGATTAGTGTTAGGGTTAGAATTAGAAATAGGGTTAGTGTTAGGATTAGGGTCAGGTTTAGGTTTAACGATATGGTTAGGGTTAGGGTTAAAGGTAGGGTTAGGGTTAGGGTTAGATTTAAAGTTTAGGGTTTAGTGTTAGGATTAGGGATAGTGTGAGGTTTAGGGTTAGGTTTAGGGTTAGGGTTAGGGTTAATGTTTGGGTTATGATTAGTGTTATTATTAGGGTTAGGGTTAGGGTCAGGTTTAGGTTTAGGGTTAGGGTTAGGGTTAGGGATAGTTTTAGGGTTAGGTTTAGGTTTATTGTTAGATTTAGGGTTTAGGGTTTAAGGTTTAAGGTTTAGGATTGTTTAAGGTTTAGGGTAGATTAGGTTTAGGGTTTAGAGTTTAGTATTATGGTTACGGTTAGGGTTAGGGTTAGGGTTAGAGTTAGGGTTAGGGTTAGGGTTAGGGTTAGGGTTAAGGTCAGGGTTAGTGTTAGGGTTAGGGTTATGGTTAGTGTTAGGATTAGGGTTAGGGTTAGGGTCAAGGTTAGGTTTAGGGTTAGGAATAGGGTTAGGGTTAGATTTAGGGTTAGGTTTAGGTATATTGTTAGATTTAGGGTTTAGGGTTTAAGGTTTATGGTTTAGGATTGTTTAAGGTTTAGGGTGGATTAGGTTTAGGGTTTAGAGTTTAGTGTTATGGTTACGGTTAGGGTTAGGGTTAGGGATGGGGTTAGGGTTAGGGTTAGGTTTATGGTAATGGTTAGGGTTAGGGTTAGGGTTAGGGTTAAAGTATAAGTTAGGGGGTTAGTGTTAGGGTTTGGGTTAGGGTTATGATTAGGGTTAGGGTTAGGTTAGGGTTAGGGTTAGGGTTAGGGTTAGGGGTTAGGTTTAGTGTTAGGGTTAGGGTTATTATTAGGGGGTTAGGTTTAAGTTTAGGATTAGTGTTAGGGTTAGAATTAGAAATAGGGTTAGTGTTAGGATTAGGGTCAGGGTTAGGTTTAGGGTTAGTGTTAGGCTTAGGGTTAGGGTCAGGGAGGGTTTAGGGTTAGGGTTAGGGTTAGGGTTAGATTTAGGGTTAGGTTTAGGTTTATTGTTAGATTTAGGATTTAGGGTCTAAGGTTTATGGTTTAGGATTGTTTAAGGTTTAGGGTGGATTAGGTTTAGGGTTTAGAGTTTAGTGTTATGGTTACGGTTAGGGTTAGGGTTAGGTTTAGGGTTAGGATTAGGGTTAAGGTTGGGGTTAGGATTAGGTTTAGGGTTAGGGTTAGGCTTAGGGTTAGGGTTAGGGTTAGGGTTAGGGTTAGGGTTAGGATTAGGGTTAGGGTTAGGGTTAGGGTAAGGGTTAGGGATTAGGGTTAGGGTTATGGTTATTGTTAGGTTTAGGGTTTAGTGTTTAGGGTTTAAGGTTTAGGGATTATGATTGTTTAAGATTTAGGGTGGTTTAGGTTAAGGGTTTAGGGTTTAGAGTTTAGGATTGTTTAAGGTTTAGGGTTGTTTAGGGTATAGTGTTTAGGGTTAAAAGTTTAGGGTTGTTTAGGGTTTAGTGTTTAGGGTTTAGGGTTGTTTAAGGTTATTGTTTAAGTTTTAGGTTTTAGGGTTGTTTTGGGTTTAGTGTTTACTGTTGTTTAGGGTGTAGTGTTAATGGTTTAGGGTTTAGGGTTATTTAGGGTTTAGTGTTTAAGGTTTAGGGTATAGGGTTGTTTAGGGTTTAGTGTTTAGGGTTGTTTATGGTTTAGTGATTAGGGTTGTTTAGGGTTGTTTAGAGGTTAGTGTTTAGGGTTATTCAAGGTTTATGATTTAGGGTTGTTCAGGGTTTAGGATTTATGGTTGTTCAGGGTTTAGGATTTAGGGATTAAGGTTAAGGGGTTAGGGTTAGGGTTAGGGTTAGGGTTAGGGTTAGGGTTAGGGTTAGGTTTAGGGTTAGGGTTAGCGTTAGGGTTAGATTTAGGATCAGGTTTAGGTTTATTGTTATATTTAGGGTTTAGGGTTTAAGGTTTATGGTTTAGGATTGTTTAAGGTTTGGGGTGGATTAGGTTTAGGGTTTAGAGTTTAGTGTTATGGTTACGGTTAGTGTTAGGGTTAGTGTTAGGGTTAGGGTTAGGGTTAGGGTTAGGGTAATGGTTAGGGTTAGGGTTAGGGTTAGGGTTAGGGTTAGGGTAAGGGTTAGGGGTTAGTGTTAGGGTTAGGGTTAGTGTTAGGGTTAGGGTTAGGGTTAGGGTTAAGGTTAGGGGTTAGGGTTAGTGTTAGGGGTAGGGTTATTATTAGGGGGTTAGGTTTAAGTTTAAAATTAGTGTTAGGGTTAGAATTAGAAATAGGGTTAGTGTTAGGATTAGGGTCATGGTTAGGTTTAGGGTAAGGTTAGGGTTAGGGTTAGGGTTAGGGTTAGGGTCAGGGAGGGTTTAGGGTTAGGGTTAGGGTTAGGGTTAGATTTAGGGTTAGGTTTAGGTTTATGGTTAGATTTAGGATTTAGGGTCTAAGGTTTATGGTTTAGGATTGTTTAAGGTTTAGGGTGGATTAGGTTTAGGGTTTAGAGTTTAGTGTTATGGTTACAGTTAGGGTTAGGGTTAGGGTTAGGGTTAGGATTAGGTTTAGAGTTAGGGTTAGGGTTAGGGTTAGGGTTAGGGTTAGGGTTAGGGTTAGGGTTAGGATTAGGGTTAGGGTTAGGGTTAGGGTAAGGGTTAGGGGTTAGTGTTAGGGTTATGGTTATTGTTAGGTTTAGGGTTTAGGGTTTAGTGTTTAGTGTTTAAGGTTTAGGGTTTAGGATTGTTTAAGATTTGGGGTGGTTTAGGTTAAGGGTTTAGGGTTTAGACTTTAGGATTGTTTAAGGTTTAGGGTTGTTTAGGGTATAGTGTTTAGGGTTAAAAGTTTAAAGTTTTTTAGGCTTTAGTGTTTAGGGTTTAGGGTTGTTTAAGTTTTAGTGTTTAAGGTTTAGGTTTTAGGGTTGTTTTGGGTTAATGTTTAGTGTTGTTTAGGGTATAGTGTTAATGGTTTAGGGTTTAGGGTTATTTAGGGTTTAGTGTTAAAGGTTTAAGGTATAGGGTTGTTTAGGGTTTAGTGTTTAGGGTTGTTTATGGTTTAGTGATTAGGGTTGTTTAGGGTTGTTTAGAGGTTAGTGTTTAGGGTTATTCAGGGTTTATGATTTATGGTTGTTCAGGGTTTAGGATTTAGGGATTAAGGTTAAGGGGTTAGGGTTAGGATTAGGGTTAGCGTTAGGGTTAGGGTTAGGGTTAGGGTTAGGGTTAGGGTTAAGGTTAGGGTTAGGGTTAGGGTTAGGGTTATGGTTAGTGTTAGGATTAGGGTTAGGGTTAGAGTCAGGGTTAGGTTTAGGGTTAGGGTTAGGGTTAGTGTTAGATTTAGGGTCAGGTTTAGGTTTATTGTTAGATTTAGGGTTTAGGGTTTAAGGTTTATGGTTTAGGATTGTTTAAGGTTTGGGGTGGATTAGGTTTAGGGTTTAGAGTTTAGTGTTATAGTTACGGTTAGTGTTAGGGTTAGGGTTAGGGTTAGGGTTAGGGTTAGGGTATTGGTTAGGGTTAGGGTTAGGGTTAGGGTTAGGGTAAGGGTTAGGGGTTAGTGTTAGGGTTAGGGTTAGGGTTAGGGTTAGGTTTAGGGTTAGGGTTAAGGTTAAGGGTTAGGGTTAGTGTTAGGGTTAGGGTTATTATTAGGGGGTTAGGTTTAAGTTTAGAATTAGTGTTAGGGTTAGAATTAAAAATAGGGTTAGTGTTAGGATTAGGATCAGGGTTAGGTTTAGGGTTAGGGTTAGGGTTAGGGTTAGGGTTATGGTTAGGGTCAGGGAGGGTTTAGGGTTAGGGTTAGGGTTAGGGTTAGATTTAGGGTTAGGTTTAGGTTTATTGTCAGATTTAGGATTTAGGGTCTAAGGTTTATGGTTTAGGATTGTTTAAAGTTTAGGGTGGATTAGGTTTAGTGTTTAGAGATTAGTGTTATGGTTACAGTTAGGGTTAGGGTTAGGGTTAGGATTAGGGTTAAGGTTAGGGTTAGGATTAGGTTTAGAGTTAGGGTTAGGGTTAGGGTTAGGGTTAGGGTTAGGGTTAGGGTTAGGATTAGGGTTAGGGTTAGGGTTAGGGTAAGGGTTAGGGGTTAGTGTTAGGGTTATGGTTATTGTTAGGTTTAGGGTTTAGGGTTTAGTGTTTAGGGTTTAAGGTTTAGGGTTTAGGATTGTTTAAGATTTAGGGTGGTTTAGGTTAAGGGTTTAGGGTTTAGACTTTAGGATTGTTTAAGGTTTAGGGTTGTTTAGGGTATAGTGTTTAGGGTTAAAAGTTTAGGGTTGTTTAGGCTTTAGTGTTTAGGGTTTAGGGTTGTTTAAGTTTTAGTGTTTAAGGATTAGGTTTTAGGGTTGTTTTGGGTTAATGTTTAGTGTTGTTTAGGGTATAGTGTTAATGGTTTAGGGTTTAGGGTTATTTAGGGTTTAGTGTTTAGAGTTTAAGGTATAGGGTTGTTCAGGGTTTAGTGTTTAGGGTTGTTTATGGTTTAGTGATTAGGGTTGTTTAGGGTTATTTAGAGGTTAGTGTTTAGGGTTATTCAGGGTTTATGATTTAGGGTTGTTCAGGGTTTAGGATTTAAGGTTGTTCAGGGTTTAGGATTTAGGGATTAAGGTTAAGGGGTTAGGGTTAGGGTTAGGGTTAGTTTTAGGGTTAGTGTTAGGGTTAGGGTTAGGGTTAGGGTTAGGGTTAAGGTTAGGGTTAGGGTTAGGGTTAGGGTTATGGTTAGTGTTAGGATTAGGGTTAGGGTTAGGGTCAGGGTTAGGTTTAGGGTTAGGGTTAGGGTTAGGGTTAGATTTAGGGTCAGGTTTAGGTTTATTGTTAGATTTAGGGTTTAGGGTTTAAGGTTTATGGTTTAGGATTTTTTAAGGTTTAGGGTGGATTAGGTTTAGGGTTTAGAGTTTAGTGTTATGGTTATGGTTAGTGTTAGGGTTAGGGTTAGGGTTAGGGTTAGGGTTAGGTTTAGGGTTAGGGTTAGGGTTAGGGTTAGGGTTAGGGTTAGGGTTAGGGTTAGGATTAGGGTTAGAGTTAGGGTTAGGGTAAGGGTTAGGGGTTAGGGTTAGGGTTATGGTTATTGTTAGATTTAGGTTTTAGGGTTTAGTGTTTAGGGTTTAAGTTTTAGGGTTTAGGATTGTTTAAGGTTTAGGGTGGTTTAGGTTAAGGGTTTATGGTTTAGAGTTTAGGATTGTTTAAGGTTTAGGGTTGTTTAGGGTATAGTGTTTAGGGTTAAAAGTTTAGGGTTTTTTAGGGTTTAGTGTTTAAGGTTTAGGTTTTAGGGTTGTTTTGGGTTTAGTGTTTAGTGTTGTTTAGGGTATAGTGTTAATGGTTTAGGGTTTAGGGTTATTTAGGGTTTAGTGTTTAAGGTTTAGGGTATAGGGTTGTTTAGGGTTTAGTGTTTAGGGTTGTTTATGGTTTAGTGATAAGGGTTGTTTAGGGTTGTTTAGAGGTTAGTGTTTAGGGTTATTCAGGGTTTATGATTTAGGGTTGTTCAGGGTTTAGGATTTATGGTTGCTCAGGGTTTAGGATTTAGGGATTAAGGTTAAGGGGTTAAGGTAAGGGTTAGGGTTAGGATTAGGGTTAGCATTAGGGTTAGAGTTAGGGTTAGAGTTAAGGTTATGGGGTTATGTTAGGCTTAAGGTTAGGGTTAGGGTTATGGGGTTAAGGTTAGGGTTGGGGTTAGGGTTAGGTTTAGGTTTAGGGTTAGGGTTAGGGTTATGGTTATTCTTAGATTTATGGTTTAAAATTTAGGGTTTATGGTTTAAGGTTTAGGGTTTAGGATTGTTTAAGTTTTGGGGTGGTTTAGGTTTAGGGTATAGGGTTTAGCGTTTAAGATTGTTTAATGTTTAGGGTTGTTTAGGTTTTAGCGTTTAGAGTTGTTTAGGGTTTTTTAGGGTTGTTTATGATTTAGTGTTTAGGGTTGTTCAGGATTTATGATTTAGGATATTTTAAGGTTTAGGGTTTAAGGTTGTATAGTGTTTTAGGGTTTAGGGTATAATGTTTAGGGTTAAGGGTTTAGGGTTGTTTAGGGTATAGTGTTAATTGTTTTAGGGTTTAGGCTTGTTTAGGGTTTAGTGTTTAGGGTTTAGGGTTTAGGGTTTTTTAGCGTGTAGTGTTTATAGTTTAGGGTTTAGGGTGCTTTTGGAATTAGTGTTTAGGGTTTTTCGGGGTTTAGGGTTTAGGATTTAGGGTGTTAGGGTTAGTTTTAGGGTTAGCTTTAGGGTTAAGGTGAGGGTTAGGGTGATGGTTAAGGTTAGGGTTAGGGTTAAGGTTAGTGTTAGTGTTAGAATAAGGGTTAGGGTTAGGGATAAGGTTAGGGTTAGGGTTAGGGTTAGGGTTAGGGGTTTGGGTTAGGGTTAGTGTTAGGGGTTAGGGGTTAGTGTTAGGGTTAGGGTTAGGGTTAGGGTAGAATTAGGTTTAGTGTTAGGGTTATTATTAGGGGGTTAGGTTTTAGTTTAGGATTAGTGTTAGGGTTAGAATTAGAAATAGGGTTAGTGTTAGGATTAGGGTCAGGGTTAGGTTTAGAAATGTGGTTAGGGTTAGGGTTAAGGGTAGGGTAAAGTTAGGGTTAGAATTAAAGTTTAGGGTTTAGTGTTAGGATTAGTGATAGTGTGAGGTTTAGGGTTAGGTTTAGGGTTAGGGTTAGGGTTAGTGTTTGGGTTATGATTAGTGTTAGGATTAGGATTATGGTTAGGGTCAGGTTTATGTTTATGGTTAGGGTTAGGGTTAGGGTTAGATTTAGGGTTAGGTTTAGGTTTATTGTTAGATTTAGGGTTTAGGGTTTAAGGTTTATGGTTTAGGATTGTTTAAGTTTAAGGGTGGATTAGGTTTAGGGTTTAGAGTTTAGTATTATGGTTACGGTTAGGGTTAGGGTTAGGGTTAGAGTTAGGGTTAGGGTTAGGGTTAGGGTTAGGGTTAAGTTTAGGGTTAGTGTTAGGGTTAGGGTTAAGGTTAGTGTTAAAATTAGGGTTGGGGTTAGGGTCAGGGTTAGGTTTAGGGTTAGTGATAGGGTTAGGGTTAGATTTAGGGTTAGGTTTAGGTTTATTGTTAGATTTAGGGTTTAGGGTTTAAGGTTTAGGATTGTTTAAGGTTTAGGGTGGATTAGGTTTAGGGTTTAGAGTTTAGTGTTATGGTTACGGTTAGGGTTAGGGTTAGGGATGGAGTTAGGGTTAGGGTTATGGTAAGGGTTAGGTTTAGGGTTAGGGTTAGGGTTAGGGTAAAAGTTAGGGGGTTAGTGTTAGGGTTTGTGTTAGGGTTAGGGTTAGGGTTAGGTTAGGGTTAGGGTTAGGGTTAGGGTTAGGGTTAGGTTAGGGTTAGAGTTAGGGTTAGGGGTTAGGGTTAGTGAAAGGGTTAGGGTTATTATTAGGGGGTTAGGTTTAAGTTTAGGATTAGTGTTAGGGTTAGAATTAGAAATAGGGTTAGTGTTAGGATTAGGGTCAGGGTTAGGTTTAGGGTTAGGGTTAGGGTTAGGGTCAGGGAGGATTTAGGGTTAGGGTTAGGGTTAGGGTTAGATTTAGGGTTAGGTTTAGGTTTATTGTTATATTTAGGATTTAGGGTCTAAGGTTTATGGTTTAGGATTGTATAAGGTTTAGGGTGGATTAGGTTTAGGGTTTAGAGTTTAGTGTTATGGTTACGGTTAGGGTTAGGGTTAGGGTTAGGATTAGGGTTAAGGTTAGTGTTAGGATTAGGTTTAGGGTTAGGGTTAGGGTTAGGGTTAGGGTTAGGGTTAGGGTTAGGGTTAGGATTAGGTTTAGGGTTAGGGTTACGGTTAGGGTTAGGGTTAGGGTTAGGATTAGGGTTAAGGTTAGGGTTAGGTTTAGGTTTAGGGTTAGGTTTAGTGTTAGCGTTAGGGTTAGGGTTAGGATTAGGGTTAGGGTTAGGGTTAGGGTAAGGGTTAGGGGTTAGGGTTAGGGTTATGGTTATTGTTAGGATTAGGGTTTAGAGTTTAGTGTTTAGGGTTTAAGGTTTAGGGTTTAGGATTGTTTAAGATTTAGGGTGGTTTAGGTTAAGGGTTTAGGGTTTAGAGTTTAGGATTGTTTAAGGTTTAGGGTTGTTTAGGGTATAGTGTTTAGGGTTAAAACTTTAGGGTTGTTTAGGTTTTAGTGTTTAGGGTTTAGGGTTGTTTAAGGTTTAGTGTTTAAGGTTTAGGTTTTAGGGTTGTTTTGGGTTTAGTGTTTAGTGTTGTTTAGGGTATAGTGTTAATGGTTTAGGGTTTAGGGTTATTTAGGGTTTAGTGTTTAAGGTTTAAGGTATAGGGTTGTTTAGGGTTTAGTGTTTAGGGTTGTTTATGGTTTAGTGATTAGGGTTGTTTAGGGTTGTTTAGAGGTTAGTGTTTAGGGTTATTCAGGGTTTATGATTTAGGGTTGTTCAGGGTTTAGGATTTATGTTTGTTCAGGTTTTAGGATTTAGGGATTAAGGTTAAGGGGTTAGGGTTAGGTTTAGGGTTAGGGTTAGGGTTAGAATTAAAGTTTAGGGTTTAGTGTTAGGATTAGGGATAGTGTGAGGTTTAGGGTTAGGTTTAGGGTTAGGGTTAGGGTTAGTGTTTGGGTTATGATTAGTGTTAGGATTAGGATTAGGGTTAGGGTCAGGTTTATGTTTAGGGTTAGGGTTAGGGTTAGGGTTAGGGTTATATTTAGGGTTTGGTTTAGGTTTATTGTTAGATTTAGGGTTTAGGGTTTAAGGTTTATGGTTTAGGATTATTTAAGTTTAAGGGTGGATTAGGTTTAGGGTTTAGAGTTTAGTATTATGGTTACGGTTAGGGTTAGGGTTAGGGTTAGAGTTAGGGTTAGGGTTAGGGTTAGGGTTAAGGTTAGGGTTAGTGTTAGGGTTAGGGTTATGGTTATTGGTAGGATTAGGGTTAGGGTTAGATTTAGGGTTAGGTTTAGGGTTAGGGATAGGGTTAGGGTTAGATTTAGGGTTAGGTTTAGGTTTATTGTTAGATTTAGGGTTTAGGGTTTAAGGTTTATGGTTTAGGATTGTTTAAGATTTAGGGTGGATTAGGTTTAGGGTTTAGAGTTTAGTGTTATGGTTACGGTTAGGGTTAGGGTTAGGGATGGGGTTAGGGTTAGGGTTAGGGTTATGGTAAGGGTTAGGTATAGGGTTAGGGTTAGGGTTAGGGTAAAAGTTAGGAAGTTAGTGTTAGGGTTTGTGTTAGGGTTAGGGTTAGGGTTAGGGTTAGGTTAGGGTTAGGGATAGGTTAGGGTTAGGGTTAGGGTTAGGGTTAGGGTTAGGGGTTAGTGTTAGTGAAAGGGTTAGGGTTATTATTAGGGAGTTAGGTTTAAGTTTAGGATTAGTGTTAGGGTTAGAATTAGAAATAGGGTTAGTGTTAGGATTAGGGTCAGTGTTAGGTTTAGGGTTAGTGTTAGGGTTAGGGTTAGGGTCAGGGAGGGTTTAGGGTTAGGGTTAGGTTTAGGGTAAGATTTAAGGTTAGGTTTAGGTTTATTGTTAGATTTAGGATTTAGGGTCTAAGGTTTATGGTTTAGGATTGTTTAAGGTTTAGGGTGGATTAGGTTTAGGGTTTAGAGTTTAGTGTTATGGTTACGGTTAGGGTTAGGGTTAGGGTTAGGATTAGGCTTAAGGTTAGGGTTAGGATCAGGTTTAGGGTTAGGATTAGGGTTAGGGTAAGGGTTAGGGTTTTGGGTTAGGGTTATGGTTATTGTTAGGTTTAGGGTTTAGGGTTTAGTGTTTAGGGTTTAAGGTTTAGGGTTTAGGATTGTTTAAGATTTAGGGTGGTTTAGGTTAAGGGTTTAGGGTTTAGAGTTTAGGATTGTTTAAGGTTTAGGGTTGTTTAGGGTATAGTGTTTAGGGTTAAAAGTTTAGGGTTGTTTAGGGTTTAGTGTTTAGGGTTTAGGGTTGTTTAAGGTTTAGTGTTTAAGGTTTAGGTTTTAGGGTTGTTTTGGGTTTAGTGTTTAGTGTTGTTTAGGGTATAGTGTTAATGGTTTAGGGTTTAGGGTTATTTAGGGTTGAGTGTTTAAGGTTTAAGCTATAGGGTTGTTTAGGGTTTAGTGTTTAGGGTTGTTTATGGTTAAGTGATTAGGGTTGTTTAGGGTTGTTTAGAGGTTAGTGTTTAGGGTTATTCAGGGTTTATGATTTAGGGTTGTTCAGGGTTTAGGATTTATGGTTGTTCAGGGTTTAGGATTTAGGGATTAAGGTTAAGGGGTTAGGGTTAGGGTTAGGGTTAGTGTTAGCATTAGGGTTAGAGTTAGGGTTATGGGGTTATGTTAGGCTTAATGTTAGGGATAGGGTTATGGGGTTAAGGTTAGGGTTGTGGTTAGGGTTAGGTTTAGGTTTAGGGTTAGGGTTAGGGTTATTGTTATTTTTAGATTTATGGTTTAAAATTTAGGGTTTATGGTTTAAGGTTTAGGGTTTAGGATTGTTTAAGTTTTAGAGTGGTTTAGGTTTAGGGTATAGAATTTAGCGTTTAAGATTGTTTAATGTTTAGGTTTTAGCGTTTAGAGTTGTTTAGGGTTTTTTAGGGTTTTTTATAATTTAGTGTTTAGGGTTGTTCAGGATTTATGATTTAGGATATTTTAAGGTTTAGGGTTTAAGGTTGTATAGTGTTTTAGGGTTTAGGGTATAATGTTTAGGGTTAAGGGTTTAGGGTTGTTTAGGGTATAGTGTTAATGATTTTAGGGTTTAGGCTTGTTTAGGGTTTAGTGTTTAGGGTTTAGGGTTTAGGGTTTTTTAGCGTTTAGTGTTTATAGTTTAGGGTTTAGGGTGCTTTTGGAATTAGTGTTTAGGGTTTTTCGGGGTTTAAGGTTTAGGATTTAGGGTGTTAGGGTTAGTGTTAGGGTTAGGTTTAGGGTTAAGGTTAGGGTTAGTTTGAGGGTTAAGGTTAGGGTTAGGGTTAAGGTTAGTGTTAGTGTTAGGGTAAGGGTTAGGGTTAGGGATAGGGTTAGGGTTAGGGTTAGGGTTAAGGTTAGGGTTAGAGTTAGGTTAGGGGTTAGGGTTAGGGTTAGTGTTAGGGGTTAGGGGTTTGTGTTAGGGTTAGGGTTAGGGTTAGGGTTAGGGTTAGGTTTAGTGTTAGGGTTATTATTAGGGGGTTAGGTTTTAGTTTTGGATTAGTGTTAGGGTTAGAATTAGAAATAGGGTTAGTGTTAGGATTAGGGTCAGGGTTAGGTTTAGGGATAGGGTTAGGGTTAAGGTTAAGGGTAGGGTTAGGGTTAGGATTAGATTTAAAGTTTAGGGTTTAGTGTTAGGATTAGGGATAGTGTGAGTTTTAGGGTTAGGTTTAGGGTTAGGGTTAGGGTTAGTGTTTGGGTTATGATTAGTGTTAGGATTAGGGTTAGGGTTAGGGTCAGGTTTAGGTTTAGGGTTAGGGTTAGGGTTAGGGTTAGATTTAGGGTTAGGTTTAGGTTTATTGTTAGATTTAGGGTTTAGGGTTTAAGGTTTATGGTTTAGGATTTTTTAAGGTTTAGGGTGGATTAGGTTTAGGGTTTAGAGTTTAGTATTATGGTTACGGTTAAAGTTAGGGTTAGGGTTAGAGTTAGGGTTAGGGTTAGGGTTAGGGTTAGGGTTAGGGTTAAGGTTAGGGTTAGTGTTAGGGTTACGGTTATGGTTAGTGTTAGGATTAGGGTTAGGGTTAGGGTCAGGGTTAGGTTTAGGGTTAGGGATAGGGTTAGGGTTAGATTTAGGGTTAGGTTTAGGTTTATTGTTAGATTTAGGGTTTAGGGTTTAAGGTTTATGGTTTAGGATTGTTCAAGGTTTAGGGTGGATTAGGTTTAGGGTTTAGAGTTTAGTGTTATGGTTACGGTTAGGGTTAGGGTTAGGGATGGGGTTAGGGTTAGGGTTAGGGTTATGATAAGGTTAGGGTTAGGGTTAGGGTAAAAGTTAGGGGGTTAGTGTTAGGGTTTGGGTTAGGGTTAGGGTTAGGGTTAGGGTTAGGTTAGGGTTAGCGTTAGGGTTAGGGTTAGGGGTTAGGGTTAGTGTTAGGGTTAGGGTTATTATTAGGGGGTTAGGGTTAAGTTTAGGATTAGTGTTAGGGTTAGAATTAGAAATAGGTTTAGTGTTAGGATTAAGGTCAGGGTTAGGTTTAGGGTTAGGGTTAGGGTTAGGGTTAGGGTTAGGGTCAGGGAGGGTTTAGGGTTAGGGTTAGATTTAGGGTTAGGTTTAGGTTTAATGTTAGATTTAGGGTTTAGGGTCTACGGTTTATGGTTTAGGATTGTTTAAGGTTTAGGGTGGATTAGGTTTAGGGTTTAGAGTTTAGTGTTATGGTTACGGTTAGGGTTAGGGTTAGGGTTAGGGTTAGGATTAGGGTTAAGGTTAGGGTTAGGGTTAGGTTTAGGGTTAGGGTTAGGGTTAGGATTAGAGTTAGGGTTACGGTTAGGGTTAGGGTTAGGGTTAGGGTAAGGGTTAGGGGTTAGGGTTAGGGTTAGGGTTAAGCTTAGGGTTAGGGTTAAGGTTAGGGTTAGGGTTAGGGTTAGGGTTAGGGTTAGGGTTAGAGTAAGGTTAGGGTTAGGGTTAGGGTTAGGGTTAGGGGTTAGGGTTAGGGTTAGGGTTAGAGTTAGGGTAAGGGTTAGGGGTTAGTGTTAGGGTTAGGGTTAGGGTTAGGGTTTGGGTTAGGTTAGGGTTAGGGTTAGGGTTAGGGTTAGGGTTTAGGGTTAGTGTTAGGGTTAGGGTTATTATTAGGGGGTTAGGTTTAAGTTTAGGATTAGTGTTAGGGTTAGAATTAGAAATAGGGTTAGTGTTAGGATTAGGGTCAGGGTTAGGTTTAGGGTTAGGGTTAGGGTTAGGGTTAGGGTTAGGGTCAGGGAGGGTTTAGGGTTAGGGTTAGGGTTAGGGTTAGGGTTAGGGTTAGGATTAGGGTTAGGGTTAGGGTTAGGGTAAGGGTTAGGGGTTAGGGTTAGGGTTAGGGTTATGGTTATTGTTAGGTTTAGGGTTTAGGGTTTAGTGTTTAGGGTTTAAGGTTTAGGGTTTAGGATTGTTTAAGATTTAGGGTGGTTTAGGTTAAGGGTTTAGGGTTTAGAGTTTAGGATTGTTTAAGGTTTAGGGTTGTTTAGGGTATAGTGTTTAGGGTTAAAAGTTTAGGGTTGTTTAGGGTTTAGTGTTTAGGGTTTAGGGTTGTTTAAGGTTTAGTGTTTAAGGTTTAGGTTTTAGGGTTGTTTTGGGTTTAGTGTTTTGTTTTGTTTAGGGTATAGTGTTAATGGTTTAGGGTTTAGGTTTATTTAGGGTTTAGTGTTTAAGGTTTAGGGTATAGGGTTGTTTAGGGTGTAATGTTTAGGGTTGTTTATGGTTTAGTGATTAGGGTTGTTTAGGGTTGTTTAGAGGTTAGTGTTTAGGGTTATTCAGGGTTTATGATTTAGGGTTGTTCAGGGTTTAGGATTTATGGTTGTTCAGGGTTTAGGATTTAGGGATTAAGGTTAAGGGGTTAGGGTTAGGGTTATGGTTAGGGTTAGGGTTAGGGTTAGGGTTTGGGTTAGGGTTAGGGTCAGGTTTAGGTTTAGGGTTAGGGTTAGGGTTAGGGTTAGGGTAAGGGTTAGATTTAGGGTCATGTTTAGGTTTATTGTTAGATTTAGGGTTTAGGGTTTAAGGTTTATGGTTTAGGATTGTTTAAGGTTTAGGGTGGATTAGGTTTAGGGTTTAGAGTTTAGTGTTATGGTTACGGTTAGGGTTAGGGTTAGGGATGGGTTTAGGGTTAGGGTTAGGGTTATGGTAAGGGTTAGGGTTAGGGTTAGGGTTAGTGTTATGGTAAAAGTTAGGGGGTTAGTGTTAGGGTTTGGGTTAGGGTTAGGGTTAGGGTTAGGGTTAGGTTAGGGTTAGGGTTAGGGTTAGGGTTAGGGTTAGGGGTTAGTGTTAGTGTTAGGGTTAGGGTTATTATTAGGGGGTTAGGTATAAGTTTAGGATTAGTGTTAGGGTTAGAATTAGAAATAGGGTTAGTGTTAGGATTAGGGTCAGGGTTAGGTTTAGGGTTAGTGTTAGGGTTAAAGTCAGGGAGGGTTTAGGGTTAGGGTTAGGGTTAGGGTTAGATTTAGGGTTAGGTTTAGTTTTATTGTTAGATTTAGGATTTAGGGTCTAAGGTTTATGGTTTAGGATTGTTTAAGGTTTAGGGTGGATTAGGTTTAGGGTTTAGAGTTTAGTGTTATGGTTACGGTTAGGGTTAGGGTTTGTGTTAGGGTTAGGATTAGGGTTAAGGTTAGGGTTAGGATTAGGTTTAGGGTTAGGGTTAGGGTAAGGTTTAGGGTTAGGGTTAGGGTTAGGATTAGGGTTAGAGTTAGGGTTAGGGTAAGGGTTAGGGGTTAGGGTTAGGGTTATGGTTATTGTTAGGTTTAGGGTTTAGGGTTTAGTGTTTAGGATTTAAGGTTTAGGGTTTAGGATTGTTTAAGGTTTTGGGTGGTTGAGGTTAAGGGTTTAGGGTTTAGAGTTTAGGATTGTTTAAGGTTTAGGGTTGTTTAGGGTATAGAGTTTAGGGTTAAAAGTTTAGGGTTGTTTAGTGTTTAGTGTTTAGGGTTTAGGGTTGTTTAAGTTTTAGTGTTTAAGGTTTAGGTTTTAGGGTTGTTTTGGGTTTAGTGTTTAGTGTTGTTTAGGGTATAGTGTTAATGGTTTAGGGTTTAGGGTTATTTAGGGTTTAGTGTTTAAGGTTTAGGGTATAGGGTTGTTTAGGGTTTAGTGTTTAGGGTTGTTTATGGTTTAGTGATTAGGGTTGTTTAGGGTTGTTTAGAGGTTAGTGTTTAAGGTTATTCAGGGTTTATGATTTAGGGTTGTTCAGGGTTTAGGATTTATGGTTGTTCAGGGTTTAGGATTTAGGGATTAAGGTTAAGGGGTTAGGGTTAGGGTTAGGGTTAGGGTTTGGGTTAGGGTTAGGGTTAGCATTAGGGTTAGAATTAGGTTTAGAGTTAGGGTTATAGTTAGGGTTATGGGGTTATTGTAGGCTTAAGGTTAGGGTTAGGGTTATGGGGTTAAGGTTAGGGTTGGGGTTAGGGTTAGGTTTAGGTTTAGGGTTAGGGTTATGGTTATGGTTATTCTTAGATTTATGGTTTAAAATTTAGGGTTTATGGTTTAAGGTTTAGGGTTTAGGATTGTTTAAGTTTTAGGGTGGTTTAGGTTTAGGGTATAGAATTTAGCGTTTAAGATTGTTTAATGGTTAGAATTGTTTAGGTTTTAGCGTTTAGAGTTGTTTAGGGTTTTTTAGGGTTTTTTATAATTTAGTGTTTAGGGTTGTTCAGGATTTATGATTTAGGATATTTTAAGGTTTAGGGTTTAAGGTTGTATAGTGTTTTAGGGTTTAGGGTATAATGTTTAGGGTTAAGGGTTTAGGGTTGTTTAGGGTATAGTGTTAATGATTTTAGGGTTTAGGCTTGTTTAGGGTTTAGTGTTTAGGGTTTAGGGTTTAGGGTTTTTTAGCGTTTAGTGTTTATAGTTTAGGGTTTAGGGTGCTTTTGGAATTAGTGTTTAGGGTTTTTCGGGGTTTAAGGTTTAGGATTTAGGGTGTTAGGGTTAGTGTTAGGGTTAGGTTTAGGGTTAAGGTTAGGGTTAGTTTGAGGGTTAAGGTTAGGGTTAGGGTTAAGGTTAGTGTTAGTGTTAGGGTAAGGGTTAGGGTTAGGGATAGGGTTAGGGTTAGGTTTAGGGTTAAGGTTAGGGTTAGAGTTAGGTTAGGGGTTAGGGTTAGGTTTAGTGTTAGGGGTTAGGGGTTTGTGTTAGGGTTAGGGTTAGGGTTAGGGTTAGGGTTAGGTTTAGTGTTAGGGTTATTATTAGGGGGTTAGGTTTTAGTTTTGGATTAGTGTTAGGGTTAGAATTAGAAATAGGGTTAGTGTTAGGATTAGGGTCAGGGTTAGGTTTAGGGATAGGGTTAGGGTTAAGGGTAGGGTTAGGGTTAGGGTTAGATTTAAAGTTTAGGGTTTAGTGTTAGGATTAGGGATAGTGTGAGTTTTAGGGTTAGGTTTAGGGTTAGGGTTAGGGTTAGTGTTTGGGTTATGATTAGTGTTAGGATTAGGGTTAGGGTTAGGGTCAGGTTTAGGTTTAGGGTTAGGGTTAGGGTTAGGGTTAGATTTAGGGTTAGGTTTAGGTTTATTGTTAGATTTAGGGTTTAGGGTTTAAGGTTTATGGTTTAGGATTGTTTAAGGTTTAGGGTGGATTAGGTTTAGGGTTTAGAGTTTAGTATTATGGTTACGGTTAAAGTTAGGGTTAGGGTTAGAGTTAGGGTTAGGGTTAGGGTTAGGGTTAGGGTTAGGGTTAAGGTTAGGGTTAGTGTTAGGGTTACGGTTATGGTTAGTGTTAGGATTAGGGTTAGGGTTAGGGTCAGGGTTAGGTTTAGGGTTAGGGATAGGGTTAGGGTTAGATTTAGGGTTAGGTTTAGGTTTATTGTTAGATTTAGGGTTTAGGGTTTAAGGTTTATGGTTTAGGATTGTTCAAGGTTTAGGGTGGATTAGGTTTAGGGTTTAGAGTTTAGTGTTATGGTTACGGTTAGGGTTAGGGTTAGGGATGGGGTTAGGGTTAGGGTTAGGGTTATGATAAGGTTAGGGTTAGGGTTAGGGTAAAAGTTAGGGGGTTAGTGTTAGGGTTTGGGTTAGGGTTAGGGTTAGGGTTAGGGTTAGGTTAGGGTTAGCGTTAGGGTTAGGGTTAGGGGTTAGGGTTAGTGTTAGGGTTAGGGTTATTATTAGGGGGTTAGCGTTAAGTTTAGGATTAGTGTTAGGGTTAGAATTAGAAATAGGTTTAGTGTTAGGATTTAGGTCAGGGTTAGGTTTAGGGTTAGGGTTAGGGTTAGGGTTAGGGTTAGGGTCAGGGAGGGTTTAGGGTTAGGGTTAGATTTAGGGTTAGGTTTAGGTTTAATGTTAGATTTAGGGTTTAGGGTCTACGGTTTATGGTTTAGGATTGTTTAAGGTTTAGGGTGGATTAGGTTTAGGGTTTAGAGTTTAGTGTTATGGTTACGGTTAGGGTTAGGGTTAGGGTTAGGGTTAGGATTAGGGTTAAGGTTAGGGTTAGGGTTAGGTTTAGGGTTAGGGTTAGGGTTAGGGTTAGAGTTAGGGTTACGGTTAGGGTTAGGGTTAGGGTTAGGGTAAGGGTTAGGGGTTAGGGTTAGGGTTAGGGTTAAGCTTAGGGTTAGGGTTAAGGTTAGGGTTAGGGTTAGGGTTAGGGTTAGGGTTAGGGTTAGAGTAAGGTTAGGGTTAGGGTTAGGGTTAGGGTTAGGGGTTAGGGTTAGGGTTAGGGTTAGAGTTAGGGTAAGGGTTAGGGGTTAGTGTTAGCGTTAGGGTTAGGGTTAGGGTTTGGGTTAGGTTAGGGTTAGGGTTAGGGTTAGGGTTAGGGTTAGGGTTTAGGGTTAGTGTTAGGGTTAGGGTTATTATTAGGGGGTTAGGTTTAAGTTTAGGATTAGTGTTAGGGTTAGAATTAGAAATAGGGTTAGTGTTAGGATTAGGGTCAGGGTTAGGTTTAGGGTTAGGGTTAGGGTTAGGGTTAGGGTTAGGGTTAGGGTCAGGGAGGGTTTAGGGTTAGGGTTAGGGTTAGGGTTAGATTTAGGGTTAGGTTTAGGTTTATTGTTAGATTTAGGATTTAGGGTCTAAGGTTTATGGTTTAGGATTGTTTAAGGTTTAGGGTGGATTAGGTTTAGGTTTAGAGTCTAGTGTTATGGTTACGGTTAGGGTTAGGGTTAGGGTTAGGTTTAGGATTAGGTTTAAGGTTAGGGTTAGGATTAGGTTTAGGGTTAGGGTTAGGGTTAGGGTTAGATTTAGGGTTAGGTTTAGGTTTATTGTTAGATTTAGGGTTTAGGGTTTAAGGTTTATGGTTTAGGATTTTTTAAGGTTTAGGGTGGATTAGGTTTAGGGTTTAGAGTTTAGTATTATGGTTACGGTTAAAGTTAGGGTTAGGGTTAGAGTTAGGGTTAGGGTTAGGGTTAGGGTTAGGGTTAGGGTTAAGGTTAGGGTTAGTGTTAGGGTTACGGTTATGGTTAGTGTTAGGATTAGGGTTAGGGTTAGGGTCAGGGTTAGGTTTAGGGTTAGGGATAGGGTTAGGGTTAGATTTAGGGTTAGGTTTAGGTTTATTGTTAGATTTAGGGTTTAGGGTTTAAGGTTTATGGTTTAGGATTGTTCAAGGTTTAGGGTGGATTAGGTTTAGGGTTTAGAGTTTAGTGTTATGGTTACGGTTAGGGTTAGGGTTAGGGATGGGGTTAGGGTTAGGGTTAGGGTTATGATAAGGTTAGGGTTAGGGTTAGGGTAAAAGTTAGGGGGTTAGTGTTAGGGTTTGGGTTAGGGTTAGGGTTAGGGTTAGGGTTAGGTTAGGGTTAGCGTTAGGGTTAGGGTTAGGGGTTAGGGTTAGTGTTAGGGTTAGGGTTATTATTAGGGGGTTAGGGTTAAGTTTAGGATTAGTGTTAGGGTTAGAATTAGAAATAGGTTTAGTGTTAGGATTAAGGTCAGGGTTAGGTTTAGGGTTAGGGTTAGGGTTAGGGTTAGGGTTAGGGTCAGGGAGGGTTTAGGGTTAGGGTTAGATTTAGGGTTAGGTTTAGGTTTAATGTTAGATTTAGGGTTTAGGGTCTACGGTTTATGGTTTAGGATTGTTTAAGGTTTAGGGTGGATTAGGTTTAGGGTTTAGAGTTTAGTGTTATGGTTACGGTTAGGGTTAGGGTTAGGGTTAGGGTTAGGATTAGGGTTAAGGTTAGGGTTAGGGTTAGGTTTAGGGTTAGGGTTAGGGTTAGGATTAGAGTTAGGGTTACGGTTAGGGTTAGGGTTAGGGTTAGGGTAAGGGTTAGGGGTTAGGGTTAGGGTTAGGGTTAAGCTTAGGGTTAGGGTTAAGGTTAGGGTTAGGGTTAGGGTTAGGGTTAGGGTTAGGGTTAGAGTAAGGTTAGGGTTAGGGTTAGGGTTAGGGTTAGGGGTTAGGGTTAGGGTTAGGGTTAGAGTTAGGGTAAGGGTTAGGGGTTAGTGTTAGGGTTAGGGTTAGGGTTAGGGTTTGGGTTAGGTTAGGGTTAGGGTTAGGGTTAGGGTTAGGGTTTAGGGTTAGTGTTAGGGTTAGGGTTATTATTAGGGGGTTAGGTTTAAGTTTAGGATTAGTGTTAGGGTTAGAATTAGAAATAGGGTTAGTGTTAGGATTAGGGTCAGGGTTAGGTTTAGGGTTAGGGTTAGGGTTAGGGTTAGGGTTAGGGTCAGGGAGGGTTTAGGGTTAGGGTTAGGGTTAGGGTTAGGGTTAGGGTTAGGATTAGGGTTAGGGTTAGGGTTAGGGTAAGGGTTAGGGGTTAGGGTTAGGGTTAGGGTTATGGTTATTGTTAGGTTTAGGGTTTAGGGTTTAGTGTTTAGGGTTTAAGGTTTAGGGTTTAGGATTGTTTAAGATTTAGGGTGGTTTAGGTTAAGGGTTTAGGGTTTAGAGTTTAGGATTGTTTAAGGTTTAGGGTTGTTTAGGGTATAGTGTTTAGGGTTAAAAGTTTAGGGTTGTTTAGGGTTTAGTGTTTAGGGTTTAGGGTTGTTTAAGGTTTAGTGTTTAAGGTTTAGGTTTTAGGGTTGTTTTGGGTTTAGTGTTTTGTTTTGTTTAGGGTATAGTGTTAATGGTTTAGGGTTTAGGTTTATTTAGGGTTTAGTGTTTAAGGTTTAGGGTATAGGGTTGTTTAGGGTGTAATGTTTAGGGTTGTTTATGGTTTAGTGATTAGGGTTGTTTAGGGTTGTTTAGAGGTTAGTGTTTAGGGTTATTCAGGGTTTATGATTTAGGGTTGTTCAGGGTTTAGGATTTATGGTTGTTCAGGGTTTAGGATTTAGGGATTAAGGTTAAGGGGTTAGGGTTAGGGTTATGGTTAGGGTTAGGGTTAGGGTTAGGGTTTGGGTTAGGGTTAGGGTCAGGTTTAGGTTTAGGGTTAGGGTTAGGGTTAGGGTTAGGGTAAGGGTTAGATTTAGGGTCATGTTTAGGTTTATTGTTAGATTTAGGGTTTAGGGTTTAAGGTTTATGGTTTAGGATTGTTTAAGGTTTAGGGTGGATTAGGTTTAGGGTTTAGAGTTTAGTGTTATGGTTACGGTTAGGGTTAGGGTTAGGGATGGGTTTAGGGTTAGGGTTAGGGTTATGGTAAGGGTTAGGGTTAGGGTTAGGGTTAGTGTTATGGTAAAAGTTAGGGGGTTAGTGTTAGGGTTTGGGTTAGGGTTAGGGTTAGGGTTAGGGTTAGGTTAGGGTTAGGGTTAGGGTTAGGGTTAGGGTTAGGGGTTAGTGTTAGTGTTAGGGTTAGGGTTATTATTAGGGGGTTAGGTATAAGTTTAGGATTAGTGTTAGGGTTAGAATTAGAAATAGGGTTAGTGTTAGGATTAGGGTCAGGGTTAGGTTTAGGGTTAGTGTTAGGGTTAAAGTCAGGGAGGGTTTAGGGTTAGGGTTAGGGTTAGGGTTAGATTTAGGGTTAGGTTTAGTTTTATTGTTAGATTTAGGATTTAGGGTCTAAGGTTTATGGTTTAGGATTGTTTAAGGTTTAGGGTGGATTAGGTTTAGGGTTTAGAGTTTAGTGTTATGGTTACGGTTAGGGTTAGGGTTTGTGTTAGGGTTAGGATTAGGGTTAAGGTTAGGGTTAGGATTAGGTTTAGGGTTAGGGTTAGGGTAAGGTTTAGGGTTAGGGTTAGGGTTAGGATTAGGGTTAGAGTTAGGGTTAGGGTAAGGGTTAGGGGTTAGGGTTAGGGTTATGGTTATTGTTAGGTTTAGGGTTTAGGGTTTAGTGTTTAGGATTTAAGGTTTAGGGTTTAGGATTGTTTAAGGTTTTGGGTGGTTGAGGTTAAGGGTTTAGGGTTTAGAGTTTAGGATTGTTTAAGGTTTAGGGTTGTTTAGGGTATAGAGTTTAGGGTTAAAAGTTTAGGGTTGTTTAGTGTTTAGTGTTTAGGGTTTAGGGTTGTTTAAGTTTTAGTGTTTAAGGTTTAGGTTTTAGGGTTGTTTTGGGTTTAGTGTTTAGTGTTGTTTAGGGTATAGTGTTAATGGTTTAGGGTTTAGGGTTATTTAGGGTTTAGTGTTTAAGGTTTAGGGTATAGGGTTGTTTAGGGTTTAGTGTTTAGGGTTGTTTATGGTTTAGTGATTAGGGTTGTTTAGGGTTGTTTAGAGGTTAGTGTTTAAGGTTATTCAGGGTTTATGATTTAGGGTTGTTCAGGGTTTAGGATTTATGGTTGTTCAGGGTTTAGGATTTAGGGATTAAGGTTAAGGGGTTAGGGTTAGGGTTAGGGTTAGGGTTTGGGTTAGGGTTAGGGTTAGCATTAGGGTTAGAATTAGGTTTAGAGTTAGGGTTATAGTTAGGGTTATGGGGTTATTGTAGGCTTAAGGTTAGGGTTAGGGTTATGGGGTTAAGGTTAGGGTTGGGGTTAGGGTTAGGTTTAGGTTTAGGGTTAGGGTTATGGTTATGGTTATTCTTAGATTTATGGTTTAAAATTTAGGGTTTATGGTTTAAGGTTTAGGGTTTAGGATTGTTTAAGTTTTAGGGTGGTTTAGGTTTAGGGTATAGAATTTAGCGTTTAAGATTGTTTAATGGTTAGAATTGTTTAGGTTTTAGCGTTTAGAGTTGTTTAGGGTTTTTTAGGGTTTTTTATAATTTAGTGTTTAGGGTTGTTCAGGATTTATGATTTAGGATATTTTAAGGTTTAGGGTTTAAGGTTGTATAGTGTTTTAGGGTTTAGGGTATAATGTTTAGGGTTAAGGGTTTAGGGTTGTTTAGGGTATAGTGTTAATGATTTTAGGGTTTAGGCTTGTTTAGGGTTTAGTGTTTAGGGTTTAGGGTTTAGGGTTTTTTAGCGTTTAGTGTTTATAGTTTAGGGTTTAGGGTGCTTTTGGAATTAGTGTTTAGGGTTTTTCGGGGTTTAAGGTTTAGGATTTAGGGTGTTAGGGTTAGTGTTAGGGTTAGGTTTAGGGTTAAGGTTAGGGTTAGTTTGAGGGTTAAGGTTAGGGTTAGGGTTAAGGTTAGTGTTAGTGTTAGGGTAAGGGTTAGGGTTAGGGATAGGGTTAGGGTTAGGTTTAGGGTTAAGGTTAGGGTTAGAGTTAGGTTAGGGGTTAGGGTTAGGTTTAGTGTTAGGGGTTAGGGGTTTGTGTTAGGGTTAGGGTTAGGGTTAGGGTTAGGGTTAGGTTTAGTGTTAGGGTTATTATTAGGGGGTTAGGTTTTAGTTTTGGATTAGTGTTAGGGTTAGAATTAGAAATAGGGTTAGTGTTAGGATTAGGGTCAGGGTTAGGTTTAGGGATAGGGTTAGGGTTAAGGGTAGGGTTAGGGTTAGGGTTAGATTTAAAGTTTAGGGTTTAGTGTTAGGATTAGGGATAGTGTGAGTTTTAGGGTTAGGTTTAGGGTTAGGGTTAGGGTTAGTGTTTGGGTTATGATTAGTGTTAGGATTAGGGTTAGGGTTAGGGTCAGGTTTAGGTTTAGGGTTAGGGTTAGGGTTAGGGTTAGATTTAGGGTTAGGTTTAGGTTTATTGTTAGATTTAGGGTTTAGGGTTTAAGGTTTATGGTTTAGGATTGTTTAAGGTTTAGGGTGGATTAGGTTTAGGGTTTAGAGTTTAGTATTATGGTTACGGTTAAAGTTAGGGTTAGGGTTAGAGTTAGGGTTAGGGTTAGGGTTAGGGTTAGGGTTAGGGTTAAGGTTAGGGTTAGTGTTAGGGTTACGGTTATGGTTAGTGTTAGGATTAGGGTTAGGGTTAGGGTCAGGGTTAGGTTTAGGGTTAGGGATAGGGTTAGGGTTAGATTTAGGGTTAGGTTTAGGTTTATTGTTAGATTTAGGGTTTAGGGTTTAAGGTTTATGGTTTAGGATTGTTCAAGGTTTAGGGTGGATTAGGTTTAGGGTTTAGAGTTTAGTGTTATGGTTACGGTTAGGGTTAGGGTTAGGGATGGGGTTAGGGTTAGGGTTAGGGTTATGATAAGGTTAGGGTTAGGGTTAGGGTAAAAGTTAGGGGGTTAGTGTTAGGGTTTGGGTTAGGGTTAGGGTTAGGGTTAGGGTTAGGTTAGGGTTAGCGTTAGGGTTAGGGTTAGGGGTTAGGGTTAGTGTTAGGGTTAGGGTTATTATTAGGGGGTTAGCGTTAAGTTTAGGATTAGTGTTAGGGTTAGAATTAGAAATAGGTTTAGTGTTAGGATTTAGGTCAGGGTTAGGTTTAGGGTTAGGGTTAGGGTTAGGGTTAGGGTTAGGGTCAGGGAGGGTTTAGGGTTAGGGTTAGATTTAGGGTTAGGTTTAGGTTTAATGTTAGATTTAGGGTTTAGGGTCTACGGTTTATGGTTTAGGATTGTTTAAGGTTTAGGGTGGATTAGGTTTAGGGTTTAGAGTTTAGTGTTATGGTTACGGTTAGGGTTAGGGTTAGGGTTAGGGTTAGGATTAGGGTTAAGGTTAGGGTTAGGGTTAGGTTTAGGGTTAGGGTTAGGGTTAGGGTTAGAGTTAGGGTTACGGTTAGGGTTAGGGTTAGGGTTAGGGTAAGGGTTAGGGGTTAGGGTTAGGGTTAGGGTTAAGCTTAGGGTTAGGGTTAAGGTTAGGGTTAGGGTTAGGGTTAGGGTTAGGGTTAGGGTTAGAGTAAGGTTAGGGTTAGGGTTAGGGTTAGGGTTAGGGGTTAGGGTTAGGGTTAGGGTTAGAGTTAGGGTAAGGGTTAGGGGTTAGTGTTAGCGTTAGGGTTAGGGTTAGGGTTTGGGTTAGGTTAGGGTTAGGGTTAGGGTTAGGGTTAGGGTTAGGGTTTAGGGTTAGTGTTAGGGTTAGGGTTATTATTAGGGGGTTAGGTTTAAGTTTAGGATTAGTGTTAGGGTTAGAATTAGAAATAGGGTTAGTGTTAGGATTAGGGTCAGGGTTAGGTTTAGGGTTAGGGTTAGGGTTAGGGTTAGGGTTAGGGTTAGGGTCAGGGAGGGTTTAGGGTTAGGGTTAGGGTTAGGGTTAGATTTAGGGTTAGGTTTAGGTTTATTGTTAGATTTAGGATTTAGGGTCTAAGGTTTATGGTTTAGGATTGTTTAAGGTTTAGGGTGGATTAGGTTTAGGTTTAGAGTCTAGTGTTATGGTTACGGTTAGGGTTAGGGTTAGGGTTAGGTTTAGGATTAGGTTTAAGGTTAGGGTTAGGATTAGGTTTAGGGTTAGGGTTAGGGTTAGGGTTAGGGTTAGGGTTAGGGTTAGGGTTAGGGTCAGGGAGGGTTTAGGGTTAGGGTTAGATTTCGGGTTAGGTTTAGGTTTATTGTTAGATTTAGGGTTTAGGGTCTAAGGTTTATGGTTTAGGATTGTTTAAGGTTTAGGTTGGATTAGGTTTAGGGTTTAGAGTTTAGTTTATGGTTACGGTTAGGGTTAGGGTTAAGGTTAGGGTTAGGATTAGGGTTAAGGTTAGGGTTAGGGTTAGGTTTAGGGTTAGGGTTAGGGTTAGGGTTAGGGTTAGGGTTACGGTTCGGGTTAGGGTTAGGGTTAGGTTTAGGGTTAGGGTTAGGGTTAGGGTTAGGGTTAGGGTTAGGGTAATGGTTAGGGGTTAGGGTTAAGGCTAGGGTTAAGGTTAGCTTTAGGGTTAAGGTTAGGTTTAGGGTTAGGCTTAGGGTAAGGGTTAGGGTTAGGGTTAGGGTAAGGTTAGGGTTAGAGTTAGGGTTAGGGTTAGGGTTAGGGTTAGGATTAGGGTTAGGGTTAGGGTTAGGGTTAGGATTAGGGTTAGGGTTAGGGTTAGGGTAAGGGTTAGGGGTTAGGGTTAGGGTTATGGTTATTGTTAGGTTTAGGGTTTAGGGTTTAGTGTTTAGGGTTTAAGGTTTAGGGTTTAGGATTGTTTAAGATTTAGGGTGGTTTAGGTTAAGGGTTTAGGGTTTAGACTTTAGGATTGTTTAAGGTTTAGGGTTGTTTAGGGTATAGTGTTTAGGGTTAAAAGT
>NC_137972.1:101971403-101981403 GCF_963924665.1 Micromys minutus | reverse complement strand
TAGGGTTTAGGGTTTAGTGTTAGGGTTAGGGTTAGGGTTAAAGTTAGGGTTAGGCTAAGGGTTAGGATTAGGTTTAGGGTTAGGGTTAGGGTTAGGGTTAGGGTTAGGGTTAGGATTAGGGTTAGGGTTAGGGTTAGGGTAAGGGTTAGGGTTTAGGGTTAGGGTTATGGTTATTGTTAGGTTTAGGGTTTAGGGTTTAGTGTTTAGGGTTTAAGGTTTAGGGATTAGGATTGTTTAAGCTTTAGGGTGGTTTAGGTTAAGGGTTTAGGGTTTAGAGTTTATGATTGTTTAAGGTTTAGGGTTGTTTAGGGTATAGTGTTTAGGGTTAAAAGTTTAGGGTTGTTTAGGGTTTAGTGTTTAGGGTTTAGGGTTGTTTTAGGTTTAGTGTTTAAGGTTTAGGTTTTAGGGTTGTTTTGGGTTTAGTGTTTAGTGTTGTTTAGGGTATAGTGTTAATGGTTTAGGGTTTAGGGTTATTTAGGGTTTAGTGTTTAAGGTTTAGGGTATAGGGTTGTTTAGGGTTTAGTCTTTAGGGTTGTTTATGGTTTAGTGATTAGGGTTGTTAAGTGTTGTTTAGAGATTAGTGTTTAGGGTTATTCAGGATTTATGATTTAGGGTTGTTCAGGGTTTAGGATTTATGGTTGTTCAGGGTTTAGGATTTAGGGATTAAGGTTAAGGGGTTAGGGTTAGGGTTAAGGTTAGGGTTAGGGTTAGGGTTAGGGTTAGGGTTAGGGTTAGGGTTAGGGTTAAGGTTAGGGTTAGGGTTAGGGTTAGGGTTAGTGTTAGGGTTATGGTTAGTGTTAGGATTAGGGTTAGGGTTAGGGTCAGGGTTAGGTTTAGGGTTAGGGTTAGGGTTAGGGTTAGATTTAGGGTCAGGTTTAGGTTAATTGTTAGATTTAGGGTTTAGGGTTTAAGGTTTATGGTTTAGGATTGTTATGGTTTAGGGTGGATTAGTTTTAGTGTTTAGAGTTTAGTGTTATTGTTACGGTTAGTGTTAGGGTTAGGGTTAGGGTTAGGTTTAGGGTTAGGGTAATGGATAGGGTTAGAGTTAGGGTTAGGGTTAGGGTAAGGGTTAGGGGTTAGTGTTAGGGTTTGGGTTAGGGTTAGGGTTAGGGTTAGGGGTTAGGGTTAGTGTTAGTGTTAGGGTTATTATTAGGGTGTTAGGTTTAAGTTTAGGAATAGTGTTAGGGTTAGAATTAGAAATAGGTTTAGTGTTAGGATTAGGGTCAGGGTTAGGTTTAGGGTTAGGGTTAGGGTTACGGTTAGGGTTAGGGTCAGGGAGGGTTTAGGGCTAGGGTTAGGGTTAGGGTTAAATTTAGGGTTAGGTTTAGGTTTATTGTTAGATTTAGGATTTAGGGTCTAAGGTTTATGGTTTAGGAATTTTTAAGGTTTAGGGTGGATTAGGTTTAGGGTTTAGACTTTAGTGTTATGGTTACGGTTAGGGTTAGGGTTAGGGTTAGGGTTAGGATTAGGGTTAAGGTTAGGGTTAGGATTAGGTTTAGGGTTAGGGTTAGGGTTAGGATTAGGGTTAGGGTTAGGTTTAGGGTTAGGGTTAGGATTAGGGTTATGGTTAGGGTTAGGGTTAGGGTAAGGGTTTGGGGTTAGGGTTAGGGTTATGGTTATTGTTAGGTTTAGGGTTTAGGGTTTAGTGTTTAGGGTTTATGGTTTAGGGTTTAGGATTGTTGAAGATTTAGGGTGGTTTAGGTTAAGGGTTTAGGGTTTAGAGTTTAGGATTGTTTAAGGTTTAGGGTTGTTTAGTGTATAGTGTTTAGGGTTAAAAGTTTAGGGTTGTTTAGGGTTTAGTGTTTAGGGTTTAGTGTTGTTTAAGGTTTAGTGTTTAAGGTTTAGGTTTTAGGGTTGTTTTGGGTTTAGTGTTTAGTGTTATTTAGGGTATAGTGTTAATATTTTAGGGTTTAGGGTTATTTAGGGTTTAGTGTTTAAGGTTTAGGGTATAGGGTTGTTTAGGGTTTAGTGTTTAGGGTTGTTTATGGTTTAGTGATTAGGGTTGTTTAGGGTTGTTTAGAGGTTAGTGTTTAGGGTTATTCAGGGTTTATGATTTAGGGTTGTTCAGGGTTTAGGATTTATGGTTGTTCAGGCTTTAGGATTTAGGTATTAAGGTTAAGGGGTTAAGGTTAGGGTTAGGGTTAGGGTTAGGGTTAGGGTTAGAGTTAGGGTTAGAGTTAAGGTTATGGGGTTATGTTAGGCTTAAGGTTAGGGTTAGGGTTATGGGGTTAAGTTTAGGGTTGGGGTTAGGGTTAGGTTTAGGTTTAGGGTTAGGGTTAGGGTTATGGTTATTCTTAGATTTATGGTTTAAAATTTAGGGTTTATGGTTTAAGGTTTAGGGTTTAGGATTGTTTAAGTTTTAGGGTGGTTTACGTTTAGGGTATAGGGTTTAGCGTTTAAGATTGTTTAATGTTTAGGGTTGTTTAGGTTTTAGCGTTTAGAGTTTTTTAGGGTTTTTTATGGTTGTTTATGATTTAGTGTTTAGGCTTGTTCAGGATTTATGATTTAGGATATTTTAAGGTTTAGGGTTTAAGGTTGTATTGTGTTTTAGGGTTTAGGGTATAATGTTTAGGGTTAAGGGTTTAGGATGGTTTAGGGTATAGTTTTAATGGTTTTAGGGTTTAGGCTTGTTTAGGGTTTAGTCTTTAGTGTTTAGGGTTTAGGGTTTTTTAGCGTTTAGTGTTTATAGTTTAGGGTTTAGGGTGCTTTTGGAATTAGTGTTTAGGGTTTTTCGGGGTTTAGAGTTTAGGATTTAGGGTGTTAGGGTTAGTGTTAGGGTTAGGTTTAGGGTTAAGGTGAGGGTTAGGGTGAGGGTTAAGTTTTGGTTTAGGGTTAAGGTTAGTGTTAGTGTTAGAATAAGGGTTAGGGTTAGGGATAGGGATAGGGTTAGGGTTAAGGTTAGGGTTAAGATTAGGGTTAGGGTTAGGTTTAGTGTTAGGGTTATTATTAGGGGGTTAGGTTTTAGTTTAGGATTAGTGTTAGGGTGATAATTAGAAATAGGGTTAGTGTTAGGATTAGGGTCAGGGTTAGGTTTAGGGATAGGGTTAGTGTTAGGGTTAAAGGTAGGGTTAGGGTTAGGATTAGATTTAAAGTTTAGGGTTTAGTGTTAGGATTAGGGATAGTGTGAGGTTTAGGGTTAGGTTTAGGGTTAGGGTTAGGGTTAGTGTTTGGGTTATGATTAGTGTTAGGATTATGGTTAGGGTTAGGGTCAGGTTTAGGTTTAGGGTTAGGGTTAGGGTTAGGGTTAGATTTAGGTTTAGGTTTAGGTTTATTGTTAGATTTAGGGTTTAGGGTTTAAGGTTTATGGTTTAGGATTGTTTAAGGTTTAGGGTGGATTAGGTTTAGGGTTTAGAGTTTAGTATTATGGTTACGGTTAGGGTTAGGGTTAGGGTTAGAGTTAGGGTTAGTGTTAGGTTTTGGGTTAGGGTTAGGGTTAAGGTTAGGGTTAGTGTTAGGGTCAGGGTTATTATTAGGGGGTTAGGTTTAAGTTTATGATTAGTGTTAGGGTTAGAATTAGAAATAGGTTTAATGTTAGGATTAGGGTCAGGGATAGGTTTAGGGTTAGGGTTAGGGTTAGTGTTAGGGTTATGGAAAGGTTAGGGTTAGGGTTAGGGTAAAAGTTAGGGAGTTAGTGTTACGGTTTGTGTTAGGGTTAGGGTTAGGGTTAGGGTTAGGTTGGGGTTAGGGTTAGGGTTAGGGGTTAGGGTTAGTGTTAGTGTTAGGGTTATTATTAGGGGGTTAGGTTTAAGTTTAGGATTAGTGTTAGGGTTAGAATTAGAAATAGGTTTAGTGTTAGGATTAGGGTCAGGGATAGGTTTAGGGTTAGGGTTAGGGTTAGGGTTAGAATTAGGGTCAGGGAGGGTTTAGGGTTAGGGTTAGATTTAGGGTTAGGTTTAGGTTTAATGTTAGATTTAGGATTTAGGGTCTAAGGTTTATGGTTTAGGATTGTTTAAGGTTTAGGGTGGATTAGGTTTAGGGTTTAGAGTCTAGTGTTATGGTTACGGTTAGGGTTAGGGTTAGGGTTAGGTTTAGGATTAGGGTTAAGGTTAGGGTTAGGATTAGGTTTAGGGTTAGGGTTAGGGTTACGGTTAGGGTTAGGGTTAAGTTTAGGTTTAGGGTTAGGGTTAGGGTTAGGGTTAGGGTAAGGGTTAGGGGTTAGGGTTAGGGTTAGGGTTAAGGTTAGGGTTAGGGTTAAGGTTAGGTTTAGGGTTAGGGTTAGGGTTAGGGTTAGGGTTAGGGTAAGGTTAGGGTTAGGGTTAGGGTTAGGCTTAGGGGTTAGGGTTAGGGTTAGTGTTAGGGGTTAGGGGTTAGGGTTAGGGTTAGTGTTAGGGTTAGGGTTAGGGTTAGAGTTAGGGTGAGGGTTAGGGTTAGGGTTATGTGGTTATGTTAGGCTTAAGGTTAGGGTTAGGGTTATGGGGTTAAGGTTAGGGTTGGGGTTAGGGTTAGGTTTAGGTTTAGGGTTAGGGTTAGGGTTATGGTTATTCTTAGATTTATGGTTTAAAATTTAGGGTTTATGGTTTAAGGTTTAGGGTTTAGGATTGTTTAAGTTTTAGGGTGGTTTAGATTTAGGGTATAGGGTTTAGCGTTTAAGATTGTTTAATGTTTAGGGTTGTTTATGTTTTAGCGTTTAGAGTTGTTTAGGTTTTTTTAGGGTTGTTTATGATTTAGTGTTTAGGTTTGTTTAGGATTTATGATTTAGGATATTTTAAGGTTTAGGGTTTAAGGTTGTATAGTGTTTTAGGGTTTAGGCTATAATGTTTAAAGTTAAGAGTTTAGGGTTGTTTAGAGTATAGTGTTAATGGTTTTAGGGTTTAGGCTTGTTTAGGGTTTAGTGTTTAGGGTTTAGGGTTTTTTACCGTTTAGTGTTTATAGTTTAGGGTTTAGGGTGCTTTTGGAATTAGTGTTTAGGGTTTTTCTGGTTTTAGGGTTTAGGATTTGGGGTGTTAGGGTTAGTGTTAGGGTTAGGTTTAGGGTTAGGGTGAGGGTTAGGGTGAGGGTTAAGGTTAGGGTTAGGGTTAAGGTTAGTGTTAGTGTTAGGGTAAGGGTTAGGGTTAGGGATAGGGTTAGGGTTAGTGTTAGGGTTAGGGTTAGGGTTAGTGTTAGGGTTAGGTTAGGGTTAGGGTTAGGGTTAGGGGTTAGGGTTAGGGTTAGTGTTAGGGGTTAGGTGTTAGGGTTAGGGTTAGGGTTAGGGTTAGGGTTAGGGTTAGGGTTAGGTTTTGTGTTAGGGTTATTATTAGGGGGTTAGGTTTAAGTTTAGGATTAGTGTTGGGGTTAGAATTAGAAATAGGTTTAATGTTAGGATTAGGGTCAGGTTTAGGTTTAGGGATAGGGTTAGGGTTAGGGTTAAGGGTAGGGTTAGGTTTAGGGTTAGATTTAAAGTTTAGGGTTTAGTGTTAGGATTAGGGATAGTGTGAGGTTTAGGGTTAGGGTTAGGTTTAGGGTTAGGGTTAGGGTTAGTGTTTGGGTTATGGTTAGTGTTATGATTAGGGTTAGGGTTAGGGTCAGGGTTAGGTTTAGGGTTAGGGTTAGGGTTAGGGTTAGATTAAGGGTTAGGTTTAGGTTTATTGTTAGATTTAAGGTTTAGGGTTTAAGGTTTTTGGTTTAGAATTGTTTAAGGTTTAGGGTGGATTAGGTTTAGGGATTAGAGTTTAGTATTATGGTTACGGTTAGGGTTAGGGTTAGGGTTAGGGTTAGGGTTAGGGTTAAGGTTAGTGTTAGGGTTAGGGTTAGGGTTATGGTTAGTGTTAGGATTAAGGTTAGGGTTAGGGTCAGGGTTAGGTTTAGGGTTAGGGTTAGGGTTAGGGTTAGATTTAGGGTCAGGTTTAGGTTTATTGTTAGATTTAGGGTTTAGGGTTTAAGGTTTATGGTTTAGGATTGTTTAAGGTTTAGGGTGGATTAGGTTTAGGTTTTAGAGTTTAGTGTTATGGTTACGGTTATTGTTAGGCTTAGGGTTAGGGTTAGGGTAAGGGTTAGGGTTAGGGTAATGGTTAGGGTTAGGGTTAGGGTTAGGGTAAGGGTTAGGGGTTAGTGTTAGGGTTAGGGTTAGGGTTAGGGTTAGGGTTAGGTTAGGGTTAGGGTTAGGGTTAGGGTTAGGGTTAGGGTTAGGGTTAGGGTTAGTGTGAGGGTTAGGGTTATTATTAGGGGGTTAGGTTTAAGTTTAGGATTAGTGTTAGGGTTAGAATTAGAAATATGGTTAGTGTTAGGATTAGGGTCAGGGTTAGGTTTAGGGTTAGGGTTAGGGTTAGGGTTAGGGTTAGGGTTAGGGTCAGGGAGGGTTTAGGGTTAGGGTTAGGGTTAGGGTTAGATTTAGGGTTAGGTTTAGGTTTATTGTTAGATTTAGATTTAGGGTCTAAGGTTTATGGTTTAGGATTGTTTAAGGTTTAGGGCGGATTAGGTTTAGGGTTTAGAGTTTAGTGTTATGGTTACGGTTAGGGTTAGGGTTAGGGTTAGGTTTAGGATTACGGTTAAGGTTAGGGTTAGGATTAGGTTTAGGGTTAGGGTTAGGGTTAGTGTTAGGGTTAGTGTTAGGGTTAGGATTAGGGTTAGGGTTAGGGTTAGGGTAAGGGTTAGGGGTTAGGGTTAGGGTTATGGTTATTGTTAGGTTTAGGGTTTAGGGTTTAGTGTTTAGGGTTTAAGGTTTAGGGTTTAGGATTGTTTAAGATTTAGGGTGGTTTAGGTTAAGGGTTTAGGGTTTAGAGTTTAGGATTGTTTAAGGTTTAGGGTTGTTTAGGGTATAGTGTTTAGGGTTAAAAGTTTAGGGTTGTTTAGGGTTTAGTGTTCAGGGTTTAGGGTTGTTTAAGGTTTAGTGTTTAAGGTTTAGGTGTTAGGGTTGTTTTGGGTTTAGTGTTTAGTGTTGTTTAGGGTATAGTGTTAATGGTTTAGGGTTTAGGGTTATTTAGGGTTTAGTGTTTAAGGTTTAGGGTATAGGTTTGTTTAGGGTTTAGTGTTTAGGGTTGTTTATGGTTTAGTGATTAGGGTTGTTTAAGGTTGTTTAGAGGTTAGTGTTTAGGGTTATTCAGGGTTTATGATTTATGGTTGTTCAGGGTTTAGGATTTATGGTTGTTCAGGGTTTAGGATTTAGGGATTAAGGTTAAGGGGTTAGGGTTAGGGTTAGGGTTAGGGTTAGGGTTAGGGTTAGGGTTAGGGTTAGGGTTAGGGTTAGGGTTAAGTTTAGCATTAGGGTTAGGGATAGGGATATGGTTAGTGTTAGGATTAGGGTTAGCGTTAGGGTCAGGGTTAGGTTTAGGGTTAGGGTTAGGGTTAGGGTTAGATTTAGGGTCAGGTTTAGGTTTATTGTTAGATTTAGGGTTTAGGGTTTAAAATTTATTGTTTAGGATTGTTTAAGGTTTAGGGTGGATTAAGTTAAGGTTTAGAGTTTAGTGTTATGGTTACGGTTAGTGTTAGGGTTAGGGTTAGGGTTAGGGTTAGGGTTAGGGTAATGGTTAGGGTTAGGGTTAGGGTAAGTGTTAGGGGTTAGTGTTAGGGTTAGGGTTAAGGTTAGGGTTAGGGTTAGGTTAGGGTTAGCGTTAGGGTTAGGGTTAGGGTTAGGGTTAGGGGTTAGGGTTAGTGTTAGGGTTAGGGTTATTATTAGGGGGTTAGGTTTAAGTTTAGGATTAGTGTTAGGGTTAGAATTAGAAATAGGGTTAGTGTTAGGATTAGGGTCAGGATTAGGTTTAGGGTTAGGGTTAGGGTTAGGGTTAGGGTTAGGGTCAGGGAGGGTTTAGGGTTAGGGTTAGGGTTAGGGTTAGGGTTAGATTTAGGGTTAGGTTTAGGTTTATTGTTAGATTTAGGATTTAGGGTCTAAGGTTTATGGTTTAGGATTGTTTAAGGTTTAGGGTGGATTAGGTTTAGGGTTTAGAATTTAGTGTTATGGTTACGGTTAGGGTTAGGGTTAGGGTTAGGGTTAGGGTTAGGATTAGGGTTAAGGTTAGGGTTAGGATTACGTTTAGGGTTAGGGTTAGGGTTAGGGTTAGGGTTAGGTTTAGGGTTAGGGTTAGGATTAGGGTTAGGGTTAGGGTAAGGGTTAGGGGTTAGGGTTAGGGTTATGGTTATTGTTAGGTTTAGGTTTTAGGGTTTAGTGTTTAGGGTTTAAGGTTTAGGGTTTAGGATTGTTTAAGATTTAGGGTGGTTTAGGTTAAGGGTTTAGGGTTTAGAGTTTAGGATTGTTTAAGGTTTAGGGTTGTTTAGGGTATAGTGTTTAGGGTTAAAAGTTTAGGGTTGTTTAGGGTTTAGTGTTTAAGGTTTAGGGTTGTTTAAGGTTTAGTGTTTAAGGTTTAGGTTTTAGGGTTGTTTTCGGTTTAGTGTTTAGTGTTGTTTAGGGTATAGTGTTAATGGTTTAGGGTTTAGGGTTATTTAGGATTTAGTGTTTAAGGTTTAGGGTATAGGGCTGTTTAGGGTTTAGTGTTTAGGGTTGTTTATGGTTTAGTGATTAGGGTTGTTTAGGGTTGTTTAGAGGTTAGTGTTTAGGGTTATTCAGGGTTTATGATTTAGGGTTGTTCAGGGTTTAGGATTTATGGTTGTTCAGGGTTTAGGATTTAGGGATTAAGGTTAAGGGGTTAGGGTTAGGGTTAGGGTTAGGGTTAGGGTTAGCACTAGGGTTAGAGTTAGGGTTAGAGTTAGGGTTATGGGGTTATGTTAGGCTTAAGTTTAGGGTTAGGGTTATGGGGTTAAGGTTAGGGTTGGGGTTAGGGTTAGGTTTAGGTTTAGGGTTAGGGTTAGGGTTATGGTTATTCTTAGATTTATGGTTTAAAATTTAGGGTTTATGGTTTAAGGTTTAGGGTTTAGGATTGTTTAAGTTTTAGGGTGGTTTAGGTTTAGGGTATAGAATTTAGCGTTTAAGATTGTTTAATGGTTAGGGTTGTTTAGGTTTTAGCGTTTAGAGTTGTTTAGGGTTTTTTAGGGTTGTTTATAATTTAGTGTTTAGGGTTGTTCAGGATTTATGATTTAGGATATTTTAAGGTTTAGGGTTTAAGGTTGTATAGTGTTTTAGGGTTTAGGGTATAATGTTTAGAGTTAAGGGTTTAGGGTTGTTTAGGTTATAGTGTTAATGGTTTTAGGGTTTAGGCTTGTTTAGGGTTTAGTGTTTAGGGTATCGGGTTTTTTAGCGTTTAGTGTTTATAGTTTAGGGATTAGGGTGCTTTTGGAATTAGTGTTTAGGGTTTTTCGGGGTTTAGGGTTTAGGATTTAGGGTGTTAGGGTTAGTGTTAGGGTTAGGTTTAGGGTTAAAGTGAGGGTTAGGGTGAGGGTTAAGGTTAGGGTTAGGGTTAAGGTTAGTATTAGTGTTAGGGTAAGGGTTAGGGTTAGGAATAGGGTTAGGGTTAGGGTTAGGGTTGGGTTAGGGTTAATGTTAGGGTTAGGGGTTAGGGTTAGGGTTAGTGTTAGGGGTTAGGGGTTAGTGTTAGGGTTAGGGTTAAGATTAGGGTTAGGGTTAGGTTTAGTGTTAGGGTTATTGTTAGGGGTTAGGTTTTAGTTTAGGATTAGTGTTAGGGTTATAATTAGAAATAGGGTTAGTGTTAGGATTAGGGTCAGGGTTAGGTTTAGAAATATGGTTAGGGTTAGGGTTAAGGGTAGGGTTAGGGTTAGGGTTAGATTTAAAGTTTAGGGTTTAGTGTTAGGATTATGATAGTGTGAGGTTTAGGGTTAGGTTTAGGGTTAGGGTTAGGGTTAGTGCTTGGTTTATGATTAGTGTTAGGATTAGGATTAGGGTTAGGGTCAGGTTTATGTTTAGGGTTAGGGTTAGGGTTAGGGTTAGATTTAGGGTTAGGTTTAGGTTTATTGTTAGATTTATGGTTTAAGGTTTAAGGTTTATGGTTTAGGATTGTTTAAGTTTAAGGGTGGATTAGGTTTAGGGTTTAGAGTTTAGTATTATGGTTACAGTTAGGGTTAGGGTTAGGGTTAGAGTTAGGGTTAGGGTTAGGGTTAGGGTTAGGGTTAAGGTTAGGGTTAGTGTTAGGGTTAGGGTTATGGTTAGTGTTAGGATTAGGGTCAGGGTTAGGGTCAG
>NC_137972.1:101948903-101951403 GCF_963924665.1 Micromys minutus | reverse complement strand
GGTTTATGGTTTAGGATTGTTCAAGGTTTAGGGTGGATTTGATTTAGGGTTTAGAGTTTAGTGTTATGGTTACGGTTAGGGTTAGGGTTAGGGATGGGGTTAGGGTTAGGGTTAGGGTTATGGTAAAGGTTAGGGTTAAGGTTAGGGTTAGGGTAAAAGTTAGGGGGTTAGTGTTATGGTTTGGGTTAGTGTTAGGGTTAGGGTTAGGGTTAGGTTAGGGTTAGGGTTAGGGTTAGGGTTAGGGTTAGTGTTAGTGTTAGGGTTAGGGTTATTATTAGGGGGTTAGGTTTAAGTTTAGGATTAGTGTTAGGGTTAGAATTAGAAATAGGTTTAATGTTAGGATTAGGTTCAGGGTTAGGTTTAGGGTTAGGGTTAGGGTTAGGGTTAGGGTTAGGGTCAGGGAGGATTTAGGGTTAGGGTTTGATTTAGGGTTAGGTTTCGGTTTAATGTTAGATTTAGGGTTTAGGGTCTACGGTTTATGGTTTAGGATTGTTTAAAGTTTAGGGCGGATTAGGTTTAGGGTTTAGAGTTTAGTGTTATCGTTACGGTTAGGGTTAGGGTTAGGGTTAGGGTTAGGATTAGGGTTAAGGTTAGGGTTAGGGTTAGATTAAGGGTTAGGTTTAGGTTTATTGTTAGGTTTAGGGTTTGGGGTTAAGGTTTATGGTTTAGAATTGTTTAAGGTTTAGGGTGGATTAGGTTTAGGGTTTAGAGTTTAGTATTATGGTTACGGTTAGGGTTAGGGTTAGGGTTAGGGTTAGGGTTAGGGTTAGGGTTCAGGTTAGTGTTAGGGTTAGGGTTAGGGTTATGGTTAGTGTTAGGATTAGGGTTAGGGTTAGGGTCAGGGTTAGGTTTAGGGTTAGGGTTAGGGTTAGGGTTAGGGTTAGATTTAGGGTCAGGTTTAGGTTTATTGTTAGATTTAGTGTTTAGGGTTTAAAGTTTATGGTTTAGGATTGTTTAAGGTTTAGGGTGGATTAGGTTTAGGGTTTAGAGTTTAGTGTTATGGTTACGGTTAGTGTTAGGGTTAGGGTTAGGGTTAGGGTTAGGTTTAGGGTAATGTTTAGGGTTAGGGTTAGGGTTACGGTAAGGGTTAGGGGTTAGTTTTAGGGTTAGGGTTAGGGTTAGGGTTAGGGTTAGGTTAGGGTTAGGGTTAGGGTTAGGGTTAGGGGTTAGGGTTAGTGTTAGGGTTAGGGTTATTATTAGGGGGTTAGGTTTAAGTTTAGGATTAGTGTTAGGGTTAGAATTAGAAATAGGGTTAGTGTTAGAATTAGGGTCAGGGTTAGGTTTAGGGTTAGGGTTAGTGTTAGGGTTAGGGTTATTATTAGGGGGTTAGGTTTAAGTTTAGGATTAGTGTTAGGGTTAGAATTAGAAATAGGGTTAGTGTTAGGATTAGGGTCAGGGTTAGGTTTAGGGTTAGGGTTAGGGTTAGGGTTAGGGTTAGGGTCAGGGAGGGTTTAGGGTTAGGGTTAGGGTTAGGGTTAGATTTAGGGTTAGGTTTAGGTTTATTGTTAGATTTAGGATTTAGGGTCTAAGGTTTATGGTTTAGGATTGTTTAAGGTTTAGGTTGGATTAGGTTTAGGGTTTAGAGTTTAGTGTTATGGTTACGGTTAGGGTTAGGGTAAGGGTTAGGGTTAGGATTAGGGTTAAGGTTAAGGTTAGGATTAGGTTTAGGGTTAGGGTTAAGGTTAGGGTTAGGGTTAGGGTTAGGGTTAGGGTTAGGATTAGGGTTAGGGTTAGGGTTAGGGTAAGGCTTAGAGGTTAGGGTTAGGGTTATGGTTATTGTTAGGTTTAGGGTTTAGGGTTTAGTGTTTAGGGTTTAAGGTTTAGGGTTTATGATTGTTTAAGATTTAGGGTGGTTTAGGTTAAGGGTTTAGGGTTTAGAGTTTAGGATGGTTTAAGTTTTAGGGTTGTTTAGGGTATAGTGTTTAGGGTTAAAAGTTTAGGGTTGTTTAGGGTTTAGTGTTTAGGGTTTAGGGTTGTTTAAGGTTTAGTGTTTAAGGTTTAGGTTTTAGGGTTCTTTTGGGTTTAGTGTTTAGTGTTGTTTAGGGTATAGTGTTAATGTTTTAGGGTTTAGGGTTATTTAGGGTTTAGTGTTTAAGGTTTAGGGTATAGGGTTGTTTAGGGTTTAGTGTTTAGGGTTGTTTATGGTTTAGTGATTAGGGTTGTTTGGGGTTGTTTAGAGGTTAGTGTTTAGGGTTATTCAGGGTTTATGATTTAGGGTTGTTCAGGGTTTAGGATTTATGGTTGTTCAGGGTTTAGGATTTAGGGATTAAGGTTAAGGGGTTAGGGTTAGGGTTAGGGTTAGGGTTAGGGTTAGCATTAGGGTTAGAGTTAGGGTTAGAGTTAGGGTTATGGGGTTATGTTAGGCTTAAGGTTAGGGTTAGGGTTATGGGGTTAAGGTTAGGGTTGGGGTTAGGGTTAGGTTTAGGTTTAGGGTTAGGGTTAGGGTTATGGTTATTCTTAGATTTATGGTTTAAAATTTAGGGCTTATGGTTTAAGGTTT
>NC_137972.1:101923903-101938903 GCF_963924665.1 Micromys minutus | reverse complement strand
TTAGAGTTTAGTATTATGGTTACGGTTAGGGTTAGGGTTAGGGTTAGGGTTAGGGTTAGGGTTAGGGTTCAGGTTAGTGTTAGGGTTAGGGTTAGGGTTATGGTTAGTGTTAGGATTAGGGTTAGGGTTAGGGTCAGGGTTAGGTTTAGGGTTAGGGTTAGGGTTAGGGTTAGGGTTAGATTTAGGGTCAGGTTTAGGTTTATTGTTAGATTTAGTGTTTAGGGTTTAAAGTTTATGGTTTAGGATTGTTTAAGGTTTAGGGTGGATTAGGTTTAGGGTTTAGAGTTTAGTGTTATGGTTACGGTTAGTGTTAGGGTTAGGGTTAGGGTTAGGGTTAGGTTTAGGGTAATGTTTAGGGTTAGGGTTAGGGTTACGGTAAGGGTTAGGGGTTAGTTTTAGGGTTAGGGTTAGGGTTAGGGTTAGGGTTAGGTTAGGGTTAGGGTTAGGGTTAGGGTTAGGGGTTAGGGTTAGTGTTAGGGTTAGGGTTATTATTAGGGGGTTAGGTTTAAGTTTAGGATTAGTGTTAGGGTTAGAATTAGAAATAGGGTTAGTGTTAGAATTAGGGTCAGGGTTAGTTTTAGGGTTAGGGTTAGGGTTAGGGTTAGGGTCAGGGAGGGTTTAGGGTTAGGGTTAGGGTTAGGGTTAGATTTAGGGTTAGGTTTATGTTTATTGTTAGATTTAGGATTTAGGGTCTAAGGTTTATGGTTTAGGATTGTTTAAGGTTTAGGGTCGATTAGGTTTAGGATTTAGAGTTTAGTGTTATGGTTACGGTTAGGGTTAGGGTTAGGGTTAGGTTTAGGATTAGGGTTAAGCTTAGGGTTAGGATTAGGTTTAGGGTTAGTGTTAGGGTTAGGGTTAGGGTTAGGGTTAGGGTTAGGGTTAGGATTAGGGTTAGGGTTAGGGTTAGGGTAAAATTTAGGGGTTAGGGTTAGGGTTATGGTTATTGTTAGGTTTAGGGTTTAGGGTTTAGTGTTTAGGGTTTAAGGTTTAGGGTTTAGGATTGTTTAAGATTTAGGGTGGTTTAGGTTAAGGGTTTAGGGTTTAGAGTTTAGGATTGTTTAAGGTTTAGGGTTGTTTAGGGTATAGTGTTTAGGGTTAAAAGTTTAGGGTTGTTTAGGGTTTAGTGTTTAGGGTTTAGGGTTGTTTAAGGTTTAGTGTTTAAGGTTTAGGTTTTAGGGTTGTTTTGGGTTTAGTGTTTAGTGTTGTTTAGGGTATAGTGTTAATGGTTTAGGGTTTAGGGTTATTTAGGGTTTAGTGTTTAAGGTTTAGGGTATAGGTTTGCTTAGGGTTTAGTGTTTAGGGTTGTTTATGGTTTAGTGATTAGGGTTGTTTAGGGTTGTTTAGAGGTTAGTGTTTAGGGTTATTCAGGGTTTATGATTTATGGTTGTTCAGGGTTTAGGATTTATCGTTGTTCAGGGTTTAGGATTTAGGGATTAAGGTTAAGGGGTTAGGGTTAGGGTTAAGGTTAGGGTTAGGCTTAGGGTTAGGGTTAGGGTTAGGGTGAGGGTTAGGGTTAGGGTTAAGGTTAGCGTTAGGGTTAGGGTTAGGGTTATGGTTAGTGTTAGGATTAGGGTTAGGGTTAGGGTCAGGGTAGGGTTAAGGTTAGGGTTAGGGTTAGGGTTAGATTTAGGGTCAGGTTTAGGTTTATTGTTAGATTTAGTGTTTAGGGTTTAAGGTTTATGGTTTAGGATTTTTTAAGGTTTAGGGTGAATTAGGTTTAGGGTTTAGAGTTTAGTGTTATGGTTACGGTTAGTGTTAGGGTTAGGGTTAGTGTTAGGGTTAGGGTTAGGGTTAGGGTTAGGGTAATGGTTAGGGTTAGGTTTAGGGTTAGGGTTAGGGTAAGGGTTAGGGGTTAGTGTTAGGGTTAGGGTTAGGATTAGGGTTAGGGTTAGGTTAGGGTTAGGGTTAGGGTTAGGGGTTAGGGTTAGTGTTAGGTTTAGGGTTATTATTAGGGGGTTAGGTTTAAGTTTAGGATTAGTGTTAGGGTTAGAATAAGAAATAGGGTTAGTGTTAGGATTAGGGTCACGGTTAGGTTTAGGGTTAGGGTTAGAGTTAGGGTTAGGGTCAGGGAGGGTTTAGGGTTAGGGTTAGGGTTAGGGTTAGATTTAGGGTTAGGTTTAGGTTTATTGTTAGATTTAGGATTTAGGGTCTAAGGTTTATGGTTTAGGATTGTTAAGGTTTAGGGTGGATTAGGTTTAGGGTTTAGAGTTTAGTGTTATGATTACGATTAGGGTTAGGGTTAGGGGTAGGGTTAGGATTAGGGTTAAGGTTAGGGTTAGGATTAGGTTTAGGGTTAGGGTTAGGGTTAGGGTTAGTGTTAGGGTTAGGTTTAGGGTTAGGTTTAGGATTAGGGTTAGGGTTAGGGTTAGGGTAAGGGTTAGGGGTTAGGGTTAGGGTTATGGTTATTGTTAGGTTTAGGGTTTAGGGTTTAGTGTTTAGGGTTTAAGGTTTAGGGTTTAGGATTGTTTAAGATTTAGGGTGGTTTAGGTTAAGGGTTTAGGGTTTAGAGTTTAGGATTGTTTAAGGTTTAGGGTTGTTTAGGGAATAGTGTTTAGGGTTAAAAGTTTAGGGTTGTTTAGGGTTTAGTCTTTAGGGTTTAGGGTTTTTTAAGGTTTAGTGATTAAGGTTTAGGTTTTAGGGTTGTATTGTGTTTAGTGTTTAGTGTTGTTTAGGGTATAGTGTTAATGGTTTAGGGTTTAGGGTTATTTAGGGTTTAGTGTTTAAAGTTTAGGGTATAGGGTTGTTAAGGGTTTAGTGTTTAGGGTTGTTTATGGTTTAGTGATTAGGGTTGTTTAGGGTTGTTTAGAGGTTAGTGTTTAGGGTTATTCAGGGTTTATGATTTAGGGTTGTTCAGGGTTTAGGATTTATGGTTGTTCACGGTTTAGGATTTAGGGATTAAGGTTAAGGGGTTAGGGTTAGGGTTAGGGTTAGGGGTAGCATTAGATTTAGAGTTAGGGTTAGAGTTAGGGTTATGGGGTTATGTTAGGCTTAAGGTTAGGGTTAGGGTTATGGGGTTAAGGTTAGGGTTGGGCTTAGGGTTAGGTTTAGGTTTAGGGTAAGGGTTAGGGTTATGGTTATTCTTAGATTTATGGTTTAAAATTTAGGGTTTATGGTTTAAGGTTTAGGGTTTAGGATTGTTTAAGTTTTAGGGTGGTTTAGGTTTAGGGTATAGGGTTTAGCGTTTAAGATTGTTTAATGTTTAGGGTTGTTTAGGTTTTAGCGTTTAGAGTTGTTTAGGGTTTTTTAGGGTTGTTTATGATTTAGTGTTTAGGGTTGTTCAGAATTTATGATTTAGGATATTTTAAGGTTTAGGGTTTAAGGTTGTATAGTGTTTTAGGGTTTAGGGTATAATGTTTAGGGTTAAGGGTTTAGGGTTGTTTAGGGTATAGTGTTAATGGTTTTAGGGTTTAGGCTTGTTTAGGGTTTAGTGTTTAGGGTTTAGGGTTTAGGGTTTTTTAGCGTTTAGTGTTTATAGTTTAGGGTTTAGGGTGCTTTTGGAATTAGTGTTTAGGGTTTTTCGGGGTTTAGGGTTTAGGATTTAGGGTGTTAGGGTTAGTGTTAGGGTTAGGTTTAGGGTTAACTTGAGGGTTATGGTGAGGGTTAAGGTTAGGGTTAGGGTTAAGGTTAGTGTTAGTGTTAGGGTAATGGTTAGGGTTAGGGATAGGGTTAGCGTTAGGGTTAGGGTTAGGGTTAAGGTTAGGGTTAGGGTTTGGGTTAGGGTTAATGGTTAGTGTTAGGGTTAGTGTTAGGGGTTAGGGGTTAGGGTTAGGGTTAGGGTTAGGGTTAGGGTTAGGTTTAGTGTTAGGGTTATTATTAGGGGGTTAGGTTTTAGTTTAGGATTAGTGTTAGGGTTAGAATTAGAAATAGGGATAGTGTTAGGTTTAGGGTCAGGGTTAGGTTTAGGGATATTGTTAGGGTTAGGGTTAAGGGTAGAGTTAGGGTTAGGGTTAGATTTAAAGTTTAGGGTTTAGTGTTAGGATTAGGGATAGTGTGAGGTTTAGGGTTAGGTTTAGGGTTAGGGTTAGGGTTAATGTTTGGGTTATGATTAGTGTTATTATTAGGGTTAGGGTTAGGGTCAGGTTTAGGTTTAGGGTTAGGGTTAGGGTTAGGGTTAGATTTAGGGTTAGGTTTAGGTTTATTGTTAGATTTAGGGTTTAGGGTTTAAGGTTTAAGGTTTAGGATTGTTTAAGGTTTAGGGTAGATTAGGTTTAGGGTTTAGAGTTTAGTATTATGGTTACGGTTAGGGTTAGGGTTAGGGTTAGGGTAGGGTTAGGGTTAGGGTTAGGGTTAGGGTTAGGGTTAAGGTTAGGGTTAATGATAGGGTTAGGGTTAGGGTAAAAGTTAGGGGGTTAGTGTTAGGGTTAGGGTTAGGGTTAGGGTTAGGGGTTAGGGTTAGTGTTAGGGTTAGGGTTATTATTAGGGGGTTAGGTTTAAGTTTAGGATTAGTGTTAGGGTTAGAATTAGAAATAGGGTTAGTGTTAGGATTAGGGTCAGGGTTAGGTTTAGGGTTAGGGTTAGGGATAGAGTTAGGGTTAGGGTCAGGGAGGGTTTAGGGTTAGGGTTAGGGTTAGGGTTAGATTTAGGGTTAGGTTTAGGTTTATTGTTAGATTTAGGATTTAGGGTCTAAGGTTTATGGTTTAAGATTGTTTAAGGTTTAGGGTGGATTAGGTTTAGGGTTTAGAGTTTAGTGTTATGGTTACGGTTAGGGTTAGGGTTAGGGTTAGGGTTAGGATTAGGGTTAAGGTTGGGGTTAGGATTAGGTTTAGGGTTAGGGTTAGGGTTAGGGTTAGGGTTAGGGTTAGGGTTAGGGTTAGGGTTAGGGTTAGGGTTAGGGTAAGGGTTAGGGGTTAGGGTTAGGGTTAAGGTTGTTGTTAGGTTTAGGGTTTAGGGTTTAGTGTTTAGGGTTTAAGGTTTAGGGTTTATGATTGTTTAAGATTTAGGGTGGTTTAGGTTAAGGGTTTAGGGTTTAGAGTTTAGGATTGTTTAAGGTTTAGGGTTGTTTAGGGTATAGTGTTTAGGGTTAAAATTTAGGGTTGTTTAGGGTTTAGTGTTTAGGGTTTAGGGTTGTTTAAGGTTTAGTGTTTAAGGTTTAGGTTTTAGGGTTGTTTTGGGTTTAGTGTTTAGTGTTGTTTAGGGTATAGTGTTAATGGTTTAGGGTTTAGGGTTATTTAGGGTTTAGTGTTTAAGGTTTAGGGTATAGGGTTGTTAAGGGTTTAGTGTTTAGGGTTGTTTATGGTTTAGTGATTAGGGTTGTTTAGGGTTGTTTAGAGGTTAGTGTTTAGGGTTATTCAGGGTTTATGATTTAGGGTTGTTCAGGGTTTAGGATTTATGGTTGTTCAGGGTTTAGGATTTAGGGTTTAAGGTTAAGGGGTTAGGGTTAGGGTTAGGGTTAGGGGTAGCATTAGATTTAGAGTTAGGGTTAGAGTTAGGGTTATGGGGTTATGTTAGGCTTAAGGTTAGGGTTAGGGTTATGGGGTTAAGGTTAGGGTTGGGCTTAGGGTTAGGTTTAAGTTTAGGGTTAGGGTTAGGGTTATGGTTATTCTTAGATTTATGGTTTAAAATTTAGGGTTTATGGTTTAAGGTTTAGGGTTTAGGATTGTTTAAGTTTTAGGGTGGTTTAGGTTTAGGGTATAGGGTTTAGCGTTTAAGATTGTTTAATGTTTAGGGTTGTTTAGGTTTTAGCGTTTAGAGTTGTTTAGGGTTTTTTAGGGTTGTTTATGATTTAGTGTTTAGGGTTGTTCAGAATTTATGATTTAGGATATTTTAAGGTTTAGGGTTTAAGGTTGTATAGTGTTTTAGGGTTTAGGGTATAATGTTTAGGGTTAAGGGTTTAGGGTTGTTTAGGGTATAGTGTTAATGGTTTTAGGGTTTAGGCTTGTTTAGGGTTTAGTGTTTAGAGTTTAGGGTTTAGGGTTTTTTAGCGTTTAGTGTTTATAGTTTAGGGTTTAGGGTGCTTTTGGAATTAGTGTTTAGGGTTTTTCGGGGTTTAGGGTTTAGGATTTAGGGTGTTAGGGTTAGTGTTAGGGTTAGGTTTAGGGTTAAGGTGAGGGTTATGGTGAGGGTTAAGGTTAGGGTTAGGGTTAAGGTTAGTGTTAGTGTTAGGGTAATGGTTAGGGTTAGGGATAGGGTTAGCGTTAGGGTTAGGGTTAGGGTTAAGGTTAGGGTTAGGGTTAGGGTTAGGGTTAAGGGTTAGTGTTAGGGTTAGTGTTAGGGGTTAGGGGTTAGTGTTAGGGTTAGGGTTAGGGTTAGGGTTAGGTTTAGTGTTAGGGTTATTATTAGGGGGTTAGGTTTTAGTTTAGGATTAGTGTTAGGGTTAGAATTAGAAATAGGGATAGTGTTAGGTTTAGGGTCAGGGTTAGGTTTAGGGATATGGTTAGGGTTAGGGTTAAGGGTAGAGTTAGGGTTAGGGTTAGATTTAAAGTTTAGGGTTTAGTGTTAGGATTAGGGATAGTGTGAGGTTTAGGGTTAGGTTTAGGGTTAGGGTTAGGGTTAATGTTTGGGTTATGATTAGTGTTATTATTAGAATTAGGGTTAGGGTCAGGTTTAGGTTTAGGGTTAGGGTTAGGGTTAGGGTTAGATTTAGGGTTAGGTTTAGGTTTATTGTTAGATTTAGGGTTTAGGGTTTAAGGTTTAAGGTTTAGGATTGTTTAAGGTTTAGGGTATATTAGGTTTAGGGTTTAGAGTTTAGTATTATGGTTACGGTTAGGGTTAGGGTTAGGGTTAGGTTAGGGTTAGGGTTAGGGTTAGGGTTAGGGTTAGGGTTAAGGTTAGGGTTAATGATAGGGTTAGGGTTAGGGTAAAAGTTAGGGGGTTAGTGTTAGGGTTAGGGTTAGGGTTAGGGTTAGGGTTATGTTAGGGTTAGGGTTAGGGTTAGGGTTAGGGGTTAGGGTTAGTGTTAGGGTTAGGGTTATTATTAGGGGGTTAGGTTTAAGTTTAGGATTAGTGTTAGGGTTAGAATTAGAAATAGTGTTAGTGTTAGGATTAGGGTCAGGGTTAGGTTTAGGGTTAGGGTTAGGGTTAGAGTTAGGGTTAGGGTCAGGGAGGGTTTAGGGTTAGGGTTAGGGTTAGGGTTAGACTTAGGGTTAGGTTTAGGTTTATTGTTCGATTTAGGATTTAGGGTCTAAGGTTTATGGTTTAAGATTGTTTAAGGTTTAGGGTGGATTAGGTTTAGGGTTTAGAGTTTAGTGTTATGGGTACGGTTAGGGTTAGGGTTAGGGTTAGGGTTAGGATTAGGGTTAAGGTTGGGGTTAGGATTAGGTTTAGGGTTAGGGTTAGGGTTAGGGTTAGGGTTAGGGTTAGGGTTAGGGTTAGGGTTAGGGTTAGGGTTAGGGTTAGGTTTAGGGTAAGGGTTAGGGGTTAGGGTTAGGGTTAAGGTTATTGTTAGGTTTAGGGTTTAGGGTTTAGTGTTTAGGGTTTAAGGTTTAGGGTTTATGATTGTTTAAGATTTAGGGTGGTTTAGGTTAAGGGTTTAGGGTTTAGAGTTTAGGATTGTTTAAGGTTTAGGGTTGTTTAGGGTATAGTGTTTAGGGTTAAAATTTAGGGTTGTTTAGGGTTTAGTGTTTAGGGTTTAGGGTTGTTTAAGGTTTAGTGTTTAAGGTTTAGGTTTTAGGGTTGTTTTGGGTTTAGTGTTTAGTGTTGTTTAGGGTATAGTGTTAATGGTTTAGGGTTTAGGGTTATTTAGGGTTTAGTGTTTAAGGTTTAGCGTATAGGGTTGTTTAGGGTTTAGTGTTTAGGGTTGTTTATGGTTTAGTGATTAGGGTTGTTTAGGGTTGTTTAGAGGTTAGTTTTTAGGGTTATTCAGGGTTTATGATTTAGGGTGGTTCAGGGTTTAGGATTTATGGTTGTTCAGGGTTTAGGATTTAGGGATTAAGGTTAAGGGGTTAGGGTTAGGGTTAGGGTTTGGGTTAGGGTTAGGGTTAGCATTAGGGTTAGAGTTAGGGTAAGAGATAGGGTTATGGGGTTATGTTAGGCTTAAGGTTAGGGTTAGGGTTATGGGGTTAAGGTTAGGGTTGGGGTTAGGGTTAGGTTTAGGTTTAGGGTTAGGGTTAGGTTTATGGTTATTCTTAGATTTATGGTTTAAAATTTAGGGTTTATGGTTTAAGGTTTAGGGTTTAGGATTGTTTAAGTTTTAGGGTGGTTTAGGTTTAGGGTATAGAATTAAGGGTTTAAGATTGTTTAATGGTTAGGGTTGTTTATGTTTTAGCGTTTAGAGTTGTTTAGGGTTTTTTAGGGTTGTTTATAATTTAGTGTTTAGGGTTCTTCAGGATTTATGATTAAGGATATTTTAAGGTTTATGGTTTAAGGTTGTATAGAGTTTTAAGGTTTAGGGTATAATGTTTAGAGTTAAGGGTTTAGGGTTGTTTAGGTTATAGTGTTAATGGTTTTAGGGTTTAGGCTTGTTTAAGGTTTAGTGTTTAGGGTTTAGTGTTTAGGGTTTTTTAGCGTTTAGTGTTTATAGTTTAGGGTTTAGGGTGCTTTTGGAAATAGTGTTTAGGGTTTTTCGGGGTTTAGGGTTTAGGATTTAGGGTGTTAGGGTTAGTGTTAGGGTTAGGTTTAGAGTTAAGGTGAGGGTTAGGGTGAGGGTTAAGGTTAGGGTTAGGGTTAAGGTTAGTGTTAATGTTAGCGAAAGGGTTAGGGTTAGGGATAGGGTTAGGGTTAGGGTTAGGGTTAGGGTTAGGGTTAGGGTTAGGGTTAGGGTTAGGGTTAGGGGTTAGGGTTAGGGTTAATGTTAGGGGTTAGGGGTTAGTGTTAGTGTTAGGGTTAGGGTTAGGGTTAGTGTTAGGGTTAGGTTTAGTGTTAGGGTTATTATTAGAGGGTTAGGTTTTAGTTTAGGATTAGTGTTAGGGTTAGAATTAGAAATAGGGTTAGTGTTAGGATTAGGGTCAGGGTTAGGTTTAGAGATAGGGTTAGGGTTAGGGTTAAGGGTAGGGTTAGGGTTAGGGTTAGATTTAAAGTTTAGGGTTTAGTGTTAGGATTAGGGATAGTGTGAGGTTTAGGGTTAGGTTTAGGGTTAGGGTTAGGGTTAGTGTTTGGGTTATGATTAGAGTTAGGATTAGGGTTAGGGTTAGGGTCAGGTTTAGGTTTAGGGTTAGGGTTAGGGTTAGGGTTAGATTTAGGGTTAGGTTTAGGTTTATTGTTAGATTTAGGGTTTAAAGTTTAAGGTTTATGGTTTAGGATTCTTTAAGGTTTAGGGTGGATTAGGTTTAGGGTTTAGAGTTTAGTATTATGGTTATGGTTAGGGTTAGGGTTAGAGTTAGAGTTAAGGTTAGGGTTAGGGTTAGGGTTAAGGTTAGGGTTAGTGTTAAGGTTAGGGTTATGGTTAGTGTTAGGATTAAGGTTAGGGTTAGGGTCAGGGTTAGGTTTAGGGTTAGGGATAGGATTAGGTTTAGATTTAGGGTTAGGTTTAGGTTTATTGTTAGATTTAGGGTTTAGGGTTTAAGGTTTATGGTTTAGGATTGTTTAAGGTTTAGGGTGGATTAGGTTTAGGGTTTAGAGTTTAGTGTTATGGTTACGGTTAGGGTTAGTGTTAGGGATGGGGTTAGGGTTAGGGTTAGGGTTATGGTAAGAGTTAGGGTTAGGGTTAGGGTTAGGGTTAGGGTAAAAGTTAGGGGGTTAGTGTTAGGGTTTGGGTTAGGGTTAGGGTTAGGGTTAGGGTTAGGTTAGGGTTAGGGGTTAGGGTTAGTGTTATGGTTAGTGTTATTATTAGGGGGTTAGGTTTAAGTTTAGGATTAGTGTTAGGGTTAGAATTAGAAATAGGTTTAGTGTTATGATTAGGGTCAGTGTTAGGTTTAGGGTTAGGGTTAGGGTTAGGGTTAGGGTTAGGGTCAGGGAGGGTTTAGGGTTACGGTTAGATTTAGGGTTAGGTTTAGGTTTATTGTTAGATTTAGGGTTTAGGGTCTACGGTTTATGGTTTAGGATTGTTTAAGGTTTAGGTAGGATTAGGTTTAGGGTTAAGAGTTTAGTCTTATGGTTACGGTTAGGGTTAGGGTTAGGGTTAGGGTTAGGAATAGGGTTAAGGTTAGGGTTAGGGTTAGGTTTAGGGTTAGGGTTAGGGTTAAGGTTATGGTTAGGGTTACGGTTAGGTTTAGGGTTAGGGTTAGGTTTAGGGTTAGGGTTAGGTTTAGGGTTAGGGTTAGGGTAATGGTTAGGGGTTAGGGTTAAGGTTAGGGTTAAGGTTAGGTTTAGGGTTAAGGTTAGGGTTAGGATTAGGGTTAGGGTTAAGGTTAGGGTTATGGTTAGGGTAAGGTTAGGGTTAGGGTTAGTGTTAGGGTTAGGGGTTAGGGTAAGGGTTAGTGTTAGGGGTTAGGGGTTAGGTTTAGGGTTAGGGTTAGGGTTAGGGTTAGGGTTAGGGTTAGGGTTAGGGTTATGTGGTTATGTTAGGCTTAAGGTTATGGTTAGGGTTATGGGGTTAAGGTTAGGGTTGGGGTTAGGGTTAGGTTTAGGTTTAGGGTTAGGGTTAGGGTTATGGTTATTCTTAGATTTATGGTTTAAAATTTAGGGTTTATGGTTTAAGGTTTAGGGTTTAGGATTGTTTAAGTTTTAGGTTAGTTTAGGTTTAGGGTATAGGGTGTAGCGTTTAAGAGTGTTTAATGTTTAGGGTTGTTTATGTTTTAGCGTTTAGAGTTGTTTAGGTTTTTTTAGGGTTGTTTATGATTTAGTGTTTAGGGTTGTTCAGGATTTATGATTTAGGATATTTTAAGGTTTAGGGTTTAAGGTTGTATAGTGTTTTAGGGTTTAGGCTATAATGTTTAGGGTTAAGAGTTTAGGGTTGTTTAGAGTATAGTGTTAATGGTTTTAGGCTTTAGGCTTGTTTAGGGTTTAGTGTTTAGGGTTTAGGGTTTAGGTTTTTTTAGCATTTAGTATTTTGAGTTTAGGGTTTAGGGTGCTTTTGGAATTAGTGTTTAGGGTTTTTCTGGGTTTAGGGTTTAGGATTTAGGGTTTTCGGGTTAGGTTTAGGGATAGGGTGAGGGTTAGGGTGAGGGTTAAGGTTAGGGTTAGGGTTAAGTTTAGTGTTAGTGTTAGGGTAAGGGTTAGTGTTAGGGATAGTGTTAGGGTTAGGGTTAGGGTTAGTGTTAGGGTTAGGGTTAGGGTTAGCGATAGGGTAGGTGTGAGGTTTAGGGTTAGGGTTAGGTTTAGGGTTAGGGTTAGTCTTTGTTTGGGTTATGGTTATTGTTAGGATTAGGCTTTGGATTAGGGTCAGCGGTAGGTTTAGGTTTATTGTTAGGGTTAGTGTTAGATTGAGGGTTAGGTTTAGGTTTATTGTTAGATTTAGGGTTTAGGGTTTAAGGTTTATGGTTTAGGATTTTTTAAGGTTTAGGGTGGATTAGGTTTAGGGTTTAGAGTTTAGTGTTATGGTTAAGGTTAAGGTTAGGGTTAGGGTTAGGGTTAGGGTTAGGGTTAGGGTTAGGGTTAGTGTTTCGGTTAGGGTTAGGGTTACGGTTAGGGTTAGGGTTAGGGTTAGGGTAAGGGTTATGATTATGTTTATTGTTAGGTTTAGGGTTAGGGTTAGGGTTAAGGTTAGGTTTAGGGTTAGGGTTAGGTTTATGGTTAGGCTTAAGGTTAGGGTTAGGTTTAGGGTTAGGGTTACGGTTAGGGTTAGGTTTAAGGTTAAGGTTAGGGTTAGGGTTAGGGTTAGGTTTATTGTTAGGTTTAGGGTTTAGTGTTTAGGGTCTAAGGTTTTGGGTTTAGGATTGTTTAAGGTTTAGGGTAGATTAGGTTTAGGGTTTAGAGTTTAGTGTTAAGGTTAGGGTTAGGTTTAGGGTTTAGGGTTTAGTGTTCGGATTAGGGTTAGGGTTAGGTTTAGGGTTACGTTTAGTGTCATGGATATTATTAGGATTAGGGTTAAGGGTTTAGGGTAAAGGTTTAGGTTTTAGGATTGTTTTAGGTTTAGGGTGGATTATTTTTAGGGTTTAGAGTTTTGTGTTTGGGATATCGTTAGGGTTAGTTTTAGGGTTTAGGGATTACTGTTAGGGTTAGTGTTAGGGTTAGGGTTAAGGTTAGTGTTAGGTTTAGGGTTAGGGTTAGGGTTAGGTTTAGGTTTATTGTTAGGATTAGGGTTAGAGTTAGGATTAGGGTTAGGGTTAGGGTTAGGGTTAGGGTCAGGTTTAGGGTTAGGGTTAGGGTTAGGACTACGTTTAGTGTTAGTGTTAGGTTTAGGGTTAGAGTTAGGGTTAGGGTTAGGTTTAGTGTTAGGGTTACGTTTAGGGTTAGGGTTAGGATTAGGATTAGAGTTAGGGTTATGGTAATTGTTAGGTTTAGGGTTTAAGGTTTAGGGTTTAGGATTGTTTAAGGTTTATCGTAAATTAAATTTAGGGTTTACAATTTAGTGTTAGGGTTATGGTTAGTGTTAGGGTTAGGGTTAGGGTTAGGTTTATGGTTCAGGGTTTAGGGTTTAGGATTGTTTAAGGTTTAGGGTAGATTAGGTTTAGGATTTAAAGTTTAGTTTTAGGGTTAGGGTTAGGGTTAGGGTTAGGTTAGGGTTAGGGTTAGGGTTAGGGTTAGGGTTAGGGGTTAGGGTTAGTGTTAGGGTTAGGGTGATTATTAGGGGGTTAGGTTTAAGTTTAGGATTAGTGTTAGGGTTAGAATTAGAAATAGGGTTAGTGTTAGGATTAGGGTCAGGGTTAGGTTTAGGGTTAGGGTTAGGGTTAGGGTTAGGCTTAGGGTTAGGGTTAGGGTCAGGGAGGGTTTAGGGTTAGGGTTAGGGTTAGGGTTAGATTTAGGTTTAGGTTTAGGTTTATTGTTAGATTTAGGATTTAGGTTCTAAGGTTTATGGTTTAGGATTGTTTAAGGTTTAGGGTGGATTAGGTTTAGGGTTTAGAGTTTAGTGTTATGGTTATGGTTAGGGTTAGGGTTAGGGTTAGGGTTAGGATTAGGGTTAAGGTTAGGGTTAGGATTAGGTTTAGGGTTAGGGTTAGTGTTAGGGTTAGGGTAAGGGTTAGGGGTTAGGGTTAGGGTTATGGTTATTTTTAGGTTTAGGGTTTAGGGTTTAGTGTTTAGGGTTTAAGGTTTAGGGTTTAGGATTGTTTAAGGTTTAGGGTGGTTTAGGTTAAGGGTTTAGGGTTTAGAGTTTAGGATTGTTTAAGGTTTAGGGTTGTTTAGGGTATAGTGTTTAGGGTTAAAAGTTTAGGGTTGTTTAGGGTTTAGTGTTTAGGGTTTAGGGTTGTTTAAGGTTTAGTGTTTAAGGTTTAGGTTTTAGGGTTGTTTTGGGTTTAGTGTTTAGTGTTGTTTAGGGTATAGTGTTAATGGTTTAGGGTTTAGGGTTATTTAGGGTTTAGTGTTTAAGGTTTAAGGTATAGGGTTGTTTAGGGTTTAGTGTTTAGGGTTGTTTGTGGTTTAGTGATTAGGGTTGTTTAGTGTTGTTTAGAGGTTAGTGTTTAGGGTTATTCAGGGTTTATGATTTAGGGTTGTTCAGGGTTTAGGATTTATGGTTTTTCAGGGTTTAGGATTTAGGGATTAAGGTTAAGGGGTTAGGGTTAGGGTTAGGGTTAGGGTTAGCATTAGGGTTAGAGTTAGGGTTAGAGTTAGGGTTATGAGGTTATGTTAGGCTTAAGGTTAGGGTTAGGGTTATGTGGTTAAGGTTAGGGTTGGGGTTAGGGTTAGGTTTAGGTTTAGGGTTAGGGTTAGGGTTATGGTTATTCTTAGATTTATGGTTTAAAATTTAGGGTTTATGGTTTATGGTTTAGGGTTTAGGATTGTTTAAGTTTTAGGGTGGTTTAGGTTTAGGGTACAAAATTTAGCGTTTAAGATTGTTTAATGGTTAGGGTTGTTTAGGTTTTAGCGTTTAGAGTTGTTTAGGGTTTTTTAGGGTTGTTTATAAATTAGTGTTTAGGGTTGTTCAGGATTTATGATTTAGGATATTTTAAGGTTTAGGGTTTAAGGTTGTATAGTGTTTTAGGGTTTAGGGTATAATGTTTAGTGTTAAGGGTTTAGAGTTGTTTAGGGTATAGTGTTAATGGTTTTAGGGTTTAGGCTTGTTTAGAGTTTAGTGTTTAGGGTTTAGGGTTTTGGGTTTTTTAGCGTTTAGTGTTTATAGTTTAGGGTTTAGGGTGCTTTTGGAATTAGTGTTTAGGGTTTTTCGGGGTTTAGGGTTTAGGATTTAGGGTGTTAGGGTTAGTGTTAGGGTTAGGTTTAGGGTTAAGGTGAGGGTTAGGGTGAGGGTTAAGGTTAGGGTTAGGGTTAAGGTTAGTGTTAGTGTTAGAATAAGGGTTAGGGTTAGGGATAGGGTTAGGGTTAGGGTTAGGGTTAGGGTTAAGGTTAGGGTTAGGGTTAGGGTTAGGGGTTTGGTTTAGGGTTAGTGTTAGGGGTTAGGGGTTAGTGTTAGGGTTAGGGTTAGGGTTAGGGTTAGGGTTAGGTTTAGTGTTAGGGTTATTATTAGGGGGTTAGGTTTTAGTTTAGGATTAGTGTTAGGGTTAGAATTAGAAATAGGTTTAGTGTTAAGATTAGGGTCAGGGTTAGGTTTAGAAATATGGTTAGGGTTAGGGTTAAGGGTAGGGTTAGGGTTAGGGTTAGAATTAAAGTTTAGGGTTTAGTGTTAGGATTAGGGATAGTGTGAGGTTTAGGGTTAGGTTTAGGGTTAGGGTTAGGGTTAGTGTTTGGGTTATGATTAGTGTTAGGATTAGGATTAGGGTTAGGGTCAGGTTTATGTTTAGGGTTAGGGTTAGGGTTAGGGTTAGATTTAGGGTTAGGTTTAGGTTTATTGTTAGATTTAGGGTTTAGGGTTTAAGGTTTAGGGTTTAGGATTGTTTAAGTTTAAGGGTGGATTAGGTTTAGGGTTTAGAGTTTAGTATTATGGTTACGGTTAGGGTTAGGGTTAGGGTTAGAGTTAGGGTTAGGGTTAGGGTTAGGGTTAGGGTTAAGGTTAGGGTTAGTGTTAGAGTTAGGGTTATGGTTAGTGTTAGGATTAGGGTTAGGTTTAGGGTCAGGGTTAGGTTTAGGGTTAGGGATAGGGTTAGGGTTAGATTTAGGGTTAGGTTTAGGTTTATTGTTAGATTTAGGGTTTAG
>NC_137972.1:101908903-101916403 GCF_963924665.1 Micromys minutus | reverse complement strand
GGTTTAAGGTTTATGGTTTAGGATTGTTTAAGTTTAAGGGTGGATTAGGTTTAGGGTTTAGAGTTTAGTATTATGGTTATGGTTAGGGTTAGGGTTAGGGTTAGAGTTAGGGTTAGGGTTAGGGTTAGGGTTAGGGTTAAGGTTAGGGTTAGTGTTAGGGTTAGGGTTATGGTTAGTGTTAGGATTAGGGTTAGGGTTAGGGTCAGGGTTAGGTTTAAGGTTAAGGTTAGGGTTAGGGTTAGGGTTAGGGTTAGGGTTAGGATTAGGGTTAGGGTTAGGGTTAGGGTAAGGGTTAGGGGTTAGGGTTAGGGTTATGGTTATTGTTAGGTTTAGGGTTTAGGGTTTAGTGTTTAGGGTTTAAGGTTTATGGTTGAGGATTGTTTAAGGTTTAGGGTGGATTAGGTTTAGGGTTTAGAGTTTAGTGTTATGGTTACGGTTAGGGTTAGGGTTAGGGAGAGGGTTAGGGTTAGGGTTAGGGTTATGGTAAGGGTTAGGTTTAGGGTTAGGGTTAGGGTTAGGGTAAAAGTTAGGGGGTTAGTGTTAGGGTTTGTGTTAGGGTTAGGGTTAGGGTTAGGGTTAGGTTAGGGTTAGGGTTAGGGTTAGGGTTAGGGATAGGGTTAGGTTAGGGTTAGGGTTAGGGTTAGGGTTAGGGTTAGGGGTTAGTGTTAGTGAAAGGGTTAGGGTTATTATTAGGGGGTTAGGTTTAAGTTTAGGATTAGTGTTAGGTTTAGAATTAGAAATAGGGTTAGTGTTAGGATTAGGGTCAGGGTTAGGTTTAGGGTTAGGGTTAGGGTTAGGGTCAGGGAGGGTTTAGGGTTAGGGTTAGGGTTAGTGTTAGATTTAGGGTTAGGTTTATGTTTATTGTTAGATTTAGGATTTAGGGTCTAAGGTTTACGGTTTAGGATTGTTTAACGTTTAGGGTGGATTAGGTTTAGGGTTTAGAGTTTAGTGTTATGGTTACGGTTAGGGTTAGGGTTAGGGTTAGGATTAGGGTTAATGTTAGGTTAGGATTAGGTTTAGGGTTAGGGTTAGGGTTAGGGTTAGGGTTAGGGTTAGTGTTAGGGTTAGGGTTAGGATTAGGTTTAGGTTTAGGGTTACGGTTAGGGTTAGGGTTAGGGTTAGGATTAGTGTTAAGGTTAGGGTTAGGTTTAGGGTTAGGGTTAGGGTTAGGGTTAGGGTTAGGGTTAGGGTTAGGATTAGGGTTAGGGTTAGGGTTAGGGTAAGGGTTAGGGGTTAGGGTTAGGGTTATGGTTATTGTTAGGTTTATGGTTTAGGGTTTAGTGTTTAGGGTTTAAGGTTTAGGGTTTAGGATTGTTTAAGATTTAGGGTGGTTTAGGTTAAGGGTTTAGGGTTTAGAGTTTAGGATTGTTTAAGGTTTAGGGTTGTTTAGGGTATAGTGTTTAGGGTTAAAAGTTTAGGGTTGTTTAGGGTTTAGTGTTTAGGGTTTAGGTTTGTTTAAGGTTTAGTGTTTAAGGTTTAGGTTTTAGGGTTGTTTTGGATTTAGTGTTTAGTGTTGTTTAGGGTATAGTGTTAATGGTTTAGGGTTTAGGGTTATTTAGGGTTTAGTGTTTAAGGTTTAAGGTATAGGGTTGTTTAGGGTTTAGTGTTTAGGGTTGTTTATTGTTTAGTGATTAGGGTTGTTTAGGGTTGTTTAGAGGTTAGTGTTTAGGGTTATTCAGGGTTTATGATTTAGGGTTGTTCAGGGTTTAGGATTTATGGTTGTTCAGGGTTTAGGATTTAGGGATTAAGGTTAAGGGGTTAGGGTTAGGGTTAGGGTTAGGGTTAGCATTAGGGTTAGAGTTAGGGTTAGAGTTAGGGTTATGGGGTTATGTTAGGCTTAAGGTTAGGGTTAGGGTTATGGGGTTAAGGTTAGGGTTGGGGTTAGGGTTAGGTTTAGGTTTAGGGTTAGGGTTAGGGTTATGGTTATTCTTAGATTTATGGTTTAAAATTTAGGGTTTATGGTTTAAGGTTTAGGGTTTAGGATTGTTTAAGTTTTAGGGTGGTTTAGGTTTAGGGTACAAAATTTAGCGTTTAAGATTGTTTAATGGTTAGGGTTGTTTAGGTTTTAGCATTTAGAGTTGTTTAGGGTTTTTTAGGGTTGTTTATAATTTAGTGTTTAGGGTTGTTCATTATTTATGATTTAGGATATTTTAAGGTTTAGGGTTTAAGGTTGTATAGTGTTTTAGGGTTTAGGGTATAATGTTTAGGGTTAAGGGTTTAGGGTTGTTTAGGTTATAGTGTTAATGGTTTTAGGGTTTAGGCTTGTTTAGGGTTTAGTGTTTAGGGTTTAGGGTTTAGGTTTTTTAGCGTTTAGTGTTTATAGTTTAGGGTTTAGGGTGCTTTTGGAATTAGTGTTTAGGGTTTTTCGGGATTTAGGGTTTAGGATTTAGGGTGTTAGGGTTAGTGTTAGGGTTAGGTTTAGGGTTAAGGTGAGGGTTAGGGTGAGGGTTAAGGTTAGGGTTAGGGTTAAGGTTAGTGTTAGTGTTAGGGTAAGGGTTAGGGTTAGGGATAGGGTTAGGGTTAGGGTTAGAGTTAGGGTTAAGGTTAGGGTTATCGTTAGGGTTAGGGTTAGGGGTTTGGTTTAGGGTTAGTGTTAGGTGTTAGGGGTTAGTGTTAGGGTTAGGATTAGGGTTAGGGTTAGGGTTAGGTTTAGTGTTAGGGTTATTATTAGGGGGTTAGGTTTTAGTTTAGGATTAGTGTTAGGGTTAGAATTAGAAATAGGGTTAGTGTTAGGATTAGGGTCAGGATAAGGTTTAGAAATATGGTTAGGTTTAGGGTTAAGGGTAGGGTTAGGGTTAGGGTTAGAATTAAGGTTTAGGGTTTAGTGTTAAGATTAGGAATAGGGTGAGGTTTAGGGTTAGGTTTGGGGTTAGGCTTAGGGTTAGTGTTTGGGATATGATTAGTGTTAGGATTAGGATTAGGGTTAGGGTCAGGTTTATGTTTAGGGTTAGGGTTAGGGTTAGGGTTAGATTTAGGGTTAGGTTTAGGTTTATTGTTAGATTTAGGGTTTAGGGTTTAAGGTTTATGGTTTAGGATTGTTTAAGTTTAAGGGTGGATTAGGTTTAGGGTTTAGAGTTTAGTATTATGGTTACGGTTAGGGTTAGGGTTAGGGATGGAGTTAGGGTTAGGGTTAGGGTTATGGTAAGGGTTAGGTTTAGGGTTAGGGTTAGTGTTAGGGTAAAAGTTAGGGGGTTAGTGTTAGGGTTTGTGTTAGGGTTAGGGTTAGGGTTAGGGTTAGGTTAGGGTTAGGGTTAGGGTTAGGGTTAGGGTTAGGGTTAGGGTTAGGTTAAGGTTAGGGTTAGGGTTAGGGTTAGGGTTAGGGGTTAGGGTTAGTGAAAGGGTTAGGGTTATTATTAGGGGGTTAGGTTTAAGTTTAGGATTAGTGTTAGGGTTAGAATTAGAAATAGGGTTAGTGTTAGGATTAGGGTCAGGGTTAGGTTTAGGGTTAGGGTTAGGGTTAGGGTTAGGGTCAGGGAGGGTTTAGGGTTAGCGTTAGGGTTAGGGTTAGATTTAGGTTTAGGTTTAGGTTTATTGTTAGATTTAGGATTTAGGGTCTAAGGTTTATGGTTTAGGATTGTTTAAGGTTTAGGGTGGATTAGGTTTAGGGTTTAGAGTTTAGTGTTATGGTTACGGTTAGGGTTAGGGTTAGGGTTAGGATTAGGGTTAAGGTTACGGTTAGGATGAGGTTTAGGGTTAGGGTTAGGGTTAGGGTTAGGGTTAGGGTTAGGATTAGGGTTAGGGTTTGGGTTAGGGTAAGGGTTAGGGGTTAGGGTTAGGGTTATGGTTATTGTTAGGTTTAGGGTTTAGGGTTTAGTGTTTAGGGTTTAAGGTTTAGGGTTTAGGATTGTTTAAGATTTAGGGTGGTTTAGGTTAAGGGATTAGGGTTCAGAGTTTAGGATTGTTTAAGGTTTAGTGTTGTTTAGGGTATAGTGTTTAGGGTTAAATGTTTAGGGTTGTTTAGGGTTTAGTGTTTAGGGTTTAGGGTTGTTTAAGGTTTAGTGTTTAAGGTTTAGGTTTTAGGGTTGTTTTGGGTTTAGTGTTTAGTGTTGTTTAGGGTATAGTGCTAATGGTTTAGGGTTTAGGGTTATTTAGGGTTTAGTGTTTAAGGTTTAGGGTATAGGGTTGTTTAGGGTTTAGTGTTTAGGGTTGTTTATGGTTTAGTTTTTAGGGTTATTTAGGGTAGTTTAGAGGTTAGTGTTTAGGGTTATTCAGGGTTTATGATTTAGGGTTGTTCAGGGTTTAGGATTTATGGTTGTTCAGGGTTTAGGATTTAGGGATAAAGGTTAAGGGGTTAGGGTTAGGGTTAGGGTTAGGGTTAGGGTTAGGGTTAGGGTTAGGGTTAGGGTTAAGGTTAGGGTTAGGGTTAGGGTTAGGGTTATGGTTAGTGTTAGGATTAGGGTTAGTGTTAGGGTCAGGGTTAGGTTTAGGGTTAGGGTTAGGTTTAGGGTTAGATTTAGGGTCAGGTTTAGGTTTATTGTGAGATTTAGGGTTTAGGGTTTAGGTTTATGGTTTAGGATTGTTTAAGGTTTAGGGTGGATTAGGTTTAGGGTTTAGAGTTTAGTGTTATGGTTACGGTTAGTGTTAGGGTTAGGGTTAGGGTTAGGGTTAGGGTTAGGGTTAGGGTAATGGTTAGGGTGAGGGTTAGGGTTAGGGTAAGGGTTAATGGTTAGTGTTAGGGTTAGGATTAGGGTTAGGGTTAGGGTTAGGTTAGGGTTAGGGTTAGGGTTAGGGTTAGGGGTTAGGGTTAGTGTTAGGGTTAAGGTTATTATTAGGGGGTTAGGTTTAAGTTTAGGATTAGTGTTAGGGTTAGAATTAGAAATAGGGTTAGTGTTAGGATTAGGGTCAGGGTTAGGTTTAGGGTTAGGGTTAGGGTTAGGGTGAGGGTTAGGGTCAGGGAGGGTTTAGGGTTAGGGTTAGGGTTAGGGTAAGATTTAGGGTTAGGTTTAGGTTTATTGTTAGATTTAGGATTTAGGGTCTAAGGTTTATGGTTTAGGATTGTTTAAGGTTTAGGGTGGATTAGGTTTAGGGTTTAGAGTTTAGTGTTATGGTTACGGTTAGGGTTAGTGTTAGGGTTAGGATTAGGGTTAAGGTTAGGGTTAGGATTAGGTTTAGGTTTAGGGTTAGGGTTAGGGTTAGGGTTAGGGTTAGGGTTAGGGTTAGGGTTAGGATTAGGGTTAGGGTTAGAGTTAGGGTAAGGGTTAGGGGTTAGGGTTAGGGTTATGGTTATTGTTAGGTTTAGGGTTTAGGGTTTAGTGTTTAGGGTTTAAGGTTTAGGGTTTAGGATTGTTTAAGATTTAGGGTGGTTTAGGTTAAGGGTTTAGGGTTTAGAGTTTAGGATTGTTTAAGGTTTAGGGTTGTTTAGGGTATAGTTTTTAGGGTTAAAAGTTTAGGGTTGTTTTGGGTTTAGTGTTTAGGGTTTAGGGTTGTTTAAGGTTTAGTGTTTAAGGTTTAGGTTTTAGGGTTGTTTTGGGTTTAGTGTTTAGTGTTGTTTAGGGTATTGTGTTAATGGTTTATGGTTTAGAGTTATTTAGGGTTTAGTGTTTAAGGTTTAGGGAATAGGGTTGTTTAGGATTTAGTGTTTAGGGTTGTTTATGGTTTAGTGATTAGGGTTGTTTAGGGTTGTTTAGAGGTTAGTGTTTAGGGTTATTCAGGGTTTATGATTTAGGGTTGTTCAGGGTTTAGGATTTATGGTTGTTCAGGGTTTAGGATTTAGGGCTTAAGGTTAAGGGGTTAGGGTTAGGGTTAGGGTTAGGGTTAGGGTTAGCATTAGGGTTATAGTTAGAGTTAGAGTTAGGGTTATGGGGTTATGTTAGGCTTAAGGTTAGGGATAGGGTTATGGGGTTAAGGTTAGGGTTGTGGTTAGGGTTAGGTTTAGGTTTAGGGTTAGGGTTACGGTTATGGTTATTCTTAGATTTAAGGTTTAAATTTTAGGGTTTATGGTTTAAGGTTTAGGGTTTAGGATTGTTTAAGTTTTAGGGTGGTTTAGGTTTAGGGTATAGGGTTTAGCGTTTAAGATTCTTTAATGTTTAGGGTTGTTTAGGTTTTAGCGTTTAGAGTTGTTTAGGGTTTTTTAGGGTTGTTTATGATTTAGTGTTTAGGGTTGTTCAGGATTTATGATTTAGGATATTTTAAGGTTTAGGGTTTAAGGTTGTATAGTGTTTTAGGGTTTAGGGTATATTGTTTAGGGTTAAGGGTTTAGGGTTGTTTAGGGTATAGTGTTAATGGTTTTAGGGTTTAGGCTTGTTTAGTGTTTAGTGTTTAGGGTTTAGGGTTTAGGGTTTTTTAGCGTTTAGTGTTTACAGTTTAGGGTTTAGGGCGCTTTTGGAATTAGTGTTTAGGGTTTTTCGGGGTTTAGTGTTTAGGATTTAGGGTGTTAGTGTTAGTGTTAGGGTTAGGTTTAGGGTTAAGGTGAGGGTTAGGGTGAGGGTTAAGGTTAGGGTTAGGGTTAAGGTTAGTGTTAGTGTTAGGGTAAGGGTTAGGGTTAGGGATAGGGTTAGGGTTAGGGTTAGGGTTAGGGTTAAGTTTAGGGTTAGGGTTAGGGTTAGGGTTAGGGGTTAGGGTTAGGGTTAGTGTTAGGGGTTAGGGGTTAGTGTTAGGGTTAGGGTTAGTGTTAGGGTTAGGTTAGGGTTATTATTAGGGGGTTAGGTATTAGTTCAGGATTAGTGTTCGGGTTAGAATTAGAAATAGGGTTAGTGTTAGGATTAGGGTCAGGGTTAGGTTTAGGGATATGGTTAGGGTTAGGGTTAAGGGTAGGGTTAGTGTTAGGGTTAGATTTAAAGTTTAGGGTTTAGTGTTAGAAATAGGGATAGTGTGAGGTTTAGGGTTAGGTTTAGGGTTAGGGTTAGGGTTAGTGTTTGGGTTATGATTAGTGTTATTATTAGGGTTAGGGTTAGGGTCAGGTTTAGGTTTAGGGTTAGGGTTAGGGTTAGGGTCAGATTTAGGGTTAGGTTTAGGTTTATTGTTAGATTTAGGGTTTAGGGTTTAAGGTTTAAGGTTTAGGATTGTTTAAGGTTTAGGGTAGATTAGGTTTAGGGTTTAGAGTTTAGTATTATGGTTACGGTTAGTGTTAGGGTTAGGGTTAGAGTTAGGGTTAGGGTTTGGGTTAGGGTTAGGGTTAGGGTTAGGGTTAAGGTTAGGGTTAATGTTAGGGTTAGAGTTATGGTTAGTGTTAGGATTAGGGTTAGGTTTAGGGTCAGGGTTAGGTTTAGGGTTAGGGATAGGGTTAGGGTTAGATTTAGGGTTAGGTTTAGGTTTATTGTTAGATTTAGGATTTAGGGTCTAAGGTTTATGGTTTAGGATTGTTTAAGGTTTAGGGTAGATTAGGTTTAGGGTTTAGAGTTTAGTGTTATGGTTACAGTTAGGGTTAGGGTTAGGGATGGGGTTAGGGTTAGGGTTAGGGTTATGGTAAGGTTTAGGGTTAGGTTTAGGGTTAGGGTTATGGTAAAAGTTAGGGGGTTAGTGTTAGGGTTTGGGTTAGGGTTAGGGTTAGGGTTAGGGTTA
>NC_137972.1:101856403-101891403 GCF_963924665.1 Micromys minutus | reverse complement strand
TAGGGTTTAGTGTTTAAGGTTTAGGGTATAGGGTTGTTTAGGGTTTAGTGTTTAGGGTTGTTTATGGTTTAGTGATTAGGGTTGTTTAGGGTTGTTTAGAGGTTAGTGTTTAGGGTTATTCAGGGTTTATGATTTAGGGTTGTTCAGGGTTTAGGATTTATAGTTGTTCAGGGTTTAGGATTTAGGGATTAAGGTTAAGGGGTTAGGGTTAGGGTTAGGGTTAGGGTTAGGGTTAGGGTTAGGGTTAGGGTTAAGTTTAGGGTTAGGGTTAGGGTTAGGGTTATGGTTAGTGTTAGGATTAGGGTTAGGGTTAGGGTCAGGGTTAGGTTTAGGGTTAGAGTTAGGGTTAGGGTTAGATTTAGTGTCAGGTTTAGGTTTATTGTTAGATTTAGGGTTTAGGGTTTAAGGTTTATGGTTTAGGATTGTTTAAGATTTAGGGTGGATTAGGTTTAGGGTTTAGAGTTTAGTGTTATGGTTACGGTTAGTGTTAGGGTTAGGGTTAGGGTTAGGGTTAGGTTTAGGGTTAATGTAATGGTTAGGTTTAGGGTTAGGGTTAGGGTTAGGGTAAGGGTTAGGGGTTAGTGTTAGGGTTAGGGTTAGGGTTAGGGTTAGGATTAAGGTTAGGGGTTAGGGTTAGTGTTAGGGTTGGGGTTATTATTAGGGGGTTAGGTTTAAGTTTAGGATTAGTGTTAGGGTTAGAATTAGAAATAGGGTTAGTGTTAGGATTAGGGTCAGGGTTAGGTTTAGGGTTAGGGTTAGGGTTAGGGTTAGGGTTAGGGTTAGGGTCAGGGAGGGTTTAGGGTTAGGGTTAGGGTTAGGGTTAGATTTAGGGTTAGGTTTATGTTTATTGTTAGATTTAGGATTTAGGGTCTAAGATTTATGGGTTAGGATTGTTTAAGTTTTAGGGTGGATTAGGTTTAGGGTTTAGAGTTTAGTGTTATGGTTACGGTTAGGGTTAGGGTTAGGGTTAGGGTTAGGATTAGGGTTAAGGTTAGGGTTAGGATTAGGTTTAGGGTGAGGGTTAGGGTTAGGGTTAGGGTTAGGGTTAGGGTTAGGGTTAGGGTTAGGGTTAGGATTAGGGTTAGGGTTAGTGTTAGGGTAAGGGTTAGGGGTTAGGGTTAGGGTTCTGGTTATTGTTAGGTTTAGGGTTTAGTGTTTAGTGTTTAGGGTTTAAGGTTTAGGGTTTAGGATTGTTTAAGATTTAGGGTGGTTTAGGTTAAGGGTTTAGGGTTTAGACTTTAGGATGGTTTAAGATTTAGGGTTGTTTAGGGTATAGTGTTTAGGGTTAAAAGTTTAGGGATGTTTAGGCTTTAGTGTTTAGGGTTTATGGTTGTTTAAGTTTTAGTGTTTAAGGTTTAGGTTTCAGGGTTGTTTTGGGTTAATGTTTAGTGTTCTTTAGGGCATAGTGTTAATGGTTTAGGGTTTAGGGTTATTTAGGGTTTAGTGTTTAAGGTTTAGGGTATAGTGTTGTTTAGGGTTTAGTGTTTAGGGTTGTTTATGGTTTAGTGATTAGGGTTGTTTAGGGTTGTTTAGAGGTTAGTGTTTAGGGTTATTCAGGGTTTATGATTTACGGTTGTTCAGGGTTTAGGATTTATGGTTGTTCAGGGTTTAGGATTTAGGGATTAAGGTTAAGGGGTTAGGGTTAGGTTTAGGGTTAGGGTTAGGGTTAGGGTTAGGGTTAGGGTTAGGGTTAGGATTAGGGTTAAGGTTAGGGTTAGGGTTAGGGTTAGGGATATGGTTAGTGTTAGGATTAGGGTTAGGGTTAGGGTCAGGGTTAGGTTGAGTGTTAGGGTTAGGGTTAGGGTTAGATTTAGGGTCAGGTTTAGGTTTATTGTTAGATTTAGGGTTTAGGGTTTAAGGTTTATGGTTTAGGATTGTTTAAGGTTTAGGGTGGATTAGGTTTAAAGTTTAGAGTTTAGTGTTATGGTTATGGTTAGTGTTAGGGTTAGGGTTAGGGTTAGGGTTATGGTTAGGGTAATGGTTAGGGTTAGGGTTAGGGTTAGGGTTAGGGTAAGGGTTAGGGGTTAGTGTTAGGGTTAGGGTTAGTGTTAGGGTTAGGTTAGGGTTAGGGTTAGGGTTAGGGTTAGGGTTAGGGTTAGGTTAGGTTTAGGGTTAGGGTTAGGGTTATTATTAGGGGGTTAGGTTTAAGTTTAGGATTAGTGTTAGGGTTAGAATTAGAAATAGGGTTAGTGTTAGGATTAGGGTCAGTGTTAGGTTTAGGGTTAGGGTTAGGGTTAGGGTTAGGGTTAGGGTCAGGGAGAGTTTAGGGTTAGGGTTAGAGTTAGGGTTAGATTTAGGGTTAGGTTTAGGTTTATTGTTAGATTTAGGATTTAGGGTCTAAGGTTTATGGTTTAGGATTGTTTAAGGTTTAGGGTGGATTAGGTTTAGGGTTTAGAGTTTAGTGTTATGGTTACGGTTAGGGTTAGGGTTAGGGTTAGGGTTAGGATTAGGGTTAAGGTTAGGGTTAGAATTAGGTTTAGGTTTAGGGTTAGGGTTAGGGTTAGGGTTAGGGTTAGGTTTAGGGTTAGGATTAGGGTTAGGGTTAGGGTTAGGGTAAGGGTTAGGGCTTAGGGTTAGGGTTATGGTTATTGTTAGGTTTAGGGTTTAGGGTTTAGTGTTTAGGGTTTAAGGATTAGGGTTTAGAATTGTTTAAGATTTAGGGTGGTTTAGGTTAAGGGTTTAGGGTTTAGAGTTTAGGATTGTTTAAGGTTTAGGGTTGTTTAGGGTATAGTGTTTAGGTTTAAAGTTTAGGGTTGTTTAGGGTTTAGTGTTTAGGGTTTAGGGTTGTTTAAGGTTTAGTGTTTAAGGTTTAGGTTTTAGGGTTGTTTTGGGTTTAGTGTTTAGTGTTGTTTAGGGTATAGTGTTAATGGTTTAGGGTTTAGGGTTATTTAGGGTTTAGTGTTTAAGGTTTAGGGTATAGGGTTGTTTAGGGTTTAGTGTTTAGGGTTGTTTATGGTTTAGTGATTAGGGTTGTTTAGGGTTGTTTAGAGGTTAGTGTTTAGGGTTATTCAGGGTTTATGATTTAGGGTTGTTCAGGGTTTAGGATTTATGGTTGTTCAGGGTTTAGGATTTAGGGATTAAGGTTAAGGGGTTAAGGTTAGCGTTAGGGTTAGGGTTAGGGTTAGCATTAGGGTTAGAGTTAGGGTTAGAGTTAAGGTTATGGGGTTATGTTAGGCTTAAGGTTAGGGTTAGGGTTATGGGGTTAAGGTTAGGTTGGGGTTAGGGTTAGGTTTAGGTTTAGGGTTAGGGTTAGGGTTATGGTTATTCTTAGATTTATGGTTTAAAATTTAGGGTTTATGGTTTAAGGTTTAGGGTTTAGGATTGTTTAAGTTTTAGGGTGGTTTAGGTTTAGGGTATAGGGTTTAGCGTTTAAGATTGTTTAATGTTTAGGGTTGTTTAGGTTTTAGCGTTTAGAGTTGTTTAGGGTTTTTTAGGGTTGTTTATGATTTAGTGTTTAGGGTTGTTCAGGATTTATGATTTAGGAATTTTAAGGTTTAGGGTTTAAGGTTGTATAGTGTTTTAGGGTTTAGGGTATAATGTTTAGTGTTAAGGGTTTAGGGTTGTTTAGGGTATAGTGTTAATGGTTTTAGGGTTTAAGCTTGTTTAGGGTTTAGTGTTTAGGGTTTAGGGTTTAGGGTTTTTTAGAGTTTAGTGTTTATAGTTTAGGGTTTAGGGTGCTTTTGGAATTAGTGTTTAGGGTTTTTCGGGGTTTAGGGTTTAGGATGTAGGGTGTTAGGGTTAGTGTTAGGGTTAGGTTTAGGGTTAAGGTGAGGGTTAGGGTGAGGGTTAAGGTTAGGGTTAGGGTTAAGGTTAGTGTTAGTGTTAGAATAATGGTTAGGGTTAGGGATAGGGTTAGGGTTAGGGTTAGGGTTAGGGTTGAGGTTAGGGTTAGGGTTAGGGTTAGGGTTAGGGTTTTGAGTTTGGGTTAGTGTTAGGGGTTAGGGGTTAGTGTTAGGGTTAGGGTTAGGGTTAGGGTTAGGGTTAGGTTTAGTGTTAGGGTTATTATTAGGGGGTTAGGTTTTAGTTTAGGATTAGTGTTAGGGTTAGAATTAGAAATAGGGTTAGTGTTAGGATTAGGGTCAGGGTTAGGTTTAGAAATATGGTTAGGGTTAGGGTTAAGGGTAGGGTTAGGGTTAGGGTTAGAATTAAAATTTAGGGTTTAGTGTTAGGATTAGGGATAGTGTGAGGTTTAGGGTTAGGTTTAGGGTTAGGGTTAGGGTTAGTGTTTGGGTTATGATTAGTGTTAGGATTAGGATTAGGGTTAGGGTCAGGTTTATGTTTAGGGTTAGGGTTAGGGTTAGGGTTAGATTTAGGGTTAGGTTTAGGTTTATTGTTAGATTTAGGGTTTAGGGTTTAAGGTTTATGGTTTAGGATTGTTTAAGTTTAAGGGTGGATTAGGTTAAGGGTTTAGAGTTTAGTATTATGGTTACGGTTAGGGTTAGGGTTAGAGTTAGGGTTAGGGTTAGGGTTAGGGTTTGGGTTAAGGTTAGGGTTAGTGTTAGGGTTAGGGTTATGGTTAGTGTTAGGATTAGGGTTAGGGTTAGGTCAGGGTTAGGTTTAGGGTTAGGGATAGGGTTAGGGTTAGATTTAGGGTTAGGTTTAGGTTTATTGTTAGATTTAGGGTTTGGGGTTTAAGGTTTATTGTTTAGGATTGTTTAAGGTTTAGGGTGGATTAGGTTTAGGGTTTAGAGTTTATTGTTATGGTTACGGTTAGGGTTAGGGTTAGGGATGGGGTTAGGGTTAGGGTTAGGGTTATGGTAAGTGTTAGGTTTAGGGTTAGGGTTAGGGTTAGGGTAAAAGTTAGGGGGTTAGTGTTAGGGTTTGTGTTAGGGTTAGGGTTAGGTTTAGGTTAGGGTAAGGGTTAGGGTTAGGGTTAGGGTTAGGGGTTAGGGTTAGTGAAAGGGTTAGGATTATTATTAGGGGGTTAGGTTTAAGTTTAGGATTAGTGTTAGGGTTAGAATTAGAAATAGGGTTAGTGTTAGCATTAGGGTCAGGGTTAGGTTTAGGGTTAGGGTTAGGGTTAGGGTCAGGGAGGGTTTAGGGTTAGGGTTAGGGTTAGGGTTAGATTTAGGTTAGGTTTAGGTTTATTGTTAGATTTAGGATTTAGGGTCTAAGGTTTATGGTTTAGGATTGTTTAAGGTTTAGGGTGGATTAGGTTTATAGTTTAGAGTTTAGTGTTATGGTTACGGTTAGGGTTAGGGTTTGGGTTAGGATTAGGGTTAAGTTTAGGGTTAGGATTAGGTTTAGGGTTAGGTTTAGGGTTAGGGTTAGGGTTAGGGTTAGGGTTAGGGTTAGGATTAGTTTTAGGGTTAGGGTTACGGTTAGGGTTAGGGTTAGGGTTAGGATTAGGGTTAAGATTAGGGTTAGGTTTAGGGTTAGGGTTAGGGTTAGGGTTTGGGTTAGGGTTAGGGTTAGGGTTACGATTAGGTTTAGGGTAAGGGTTAGGGTAAGGGTTAGGGGTTAGGGTTAGGGTTATGGTTATTGTTAGGTTTAGGGTTTAGGGTTTAGTGTTTAGGGTTTAATGTTTAGGGTTTTGGATTGTTTAAGATTTAGGGTGGTTTAGGTTAAGGGTTTAGGGTTTAGAGTTTAGGATTGTTTAAGGTTTAGGGTTGTTTAGGGTATAGTGTTTAGGGTGAAAAGTTTAGGGTTGTTTAGGGTTTAGTGTTTAGGGTTTAGGGTTGTTTAAGGTTTAGTGTTTAAGGTTTAGGTTTTAGGGTTGTTTTGGGTTTAGTGTTTAGTGTTGTTTAGGGTATAGTGTTAATGGTTTAGGGTTTAGGGTTATTTAGGGTTTAGTGTTTAAGGTTTAAGGTATAGGGTTGTTTAGGGTTTAGTGTTTAGGGTTGTTTATGGTTTAGTGATTAGGGTTGTTTAGGGTTGTTTCGAGGTTAGTGTTTAGGGTTATTCAGGGTTTATGATTTATGGTTGTTTAGGGTTTAGGATTAAGGGATTAAGGTTAAGGGGTTAGGGTTAGTGTTAGAGTTAGGGTTAGCATTAGGGTTAGAGTTAGGGTTAGAGTTAGGGTTATGGGGTTATGTTAGGCTTAAGGTTAGGGTTAGGGTTATGGGGTTAAGGTTAGGGTTGGGGTTAGGGTTAGGGTTATGGTTATTCTTAGATTTATGGTTTAAAATTTAGGGTTTATGGTTTAAGGTTTAGAGTTTAGGATTGTTTAAGTTTTAGGGTGGTTTAGGTTTAGGGTATAGAATTTAGCGTTTAAGATTGTTTAATGGTTAGGGTTGTTTAGGTTTTAGCGTTTAGAGTTGTTTAGAGTTTTTTAGGGTTGTTTATAATTTAGTGTTTAGGGTTGTTCAGGATTTATGATTTAGGATATTTTAAGGTTTAGGGTTTAAGGTTGTATAGTGTTTTAGGGTTTAGGGTATAATGTTTAGGGTTAAGGGTTTAGGGTTGTTTAGGGTATAGTGTTAATGGTTTTAGGGTTTAGGCTTGTTTAGGGTTTAGTGTTTAGCGTTTAGGGTTTAGGGTTTTTTAGCGTTTAGTGTTTATAGTTTAGGGTTTAGGGTGCTTTTGGAATTAGTGTTTAGGGTTTTTCGGGGTTTAGGGTTTAGGATTTAGGGTGTTAGGGTTAGGGTTAAGGTTAGGTTTAAGGTTAAGGTGAGTGTTAGTGTGAGGGTTAAGGTTAGGGTTAGGGTTAAGGTTAGTGTTAGTGTTAGAATAAGGGTTAGGGTTAGGGATAGGGTTAAGGTTAGGGTTAGGGTTAGGGTTAGGGTTAGGTGTTTGGGTTAGGGTTAGTGTTAGGGGTTAGTGGTTAGTGTTAGGATTAGGGTTAGGGTTAGGGTTAGGGTTAGGGTTAGGTTTAGTGTTAGGGTTATTATTAGGGGTTTAGGTTTTAGTTTAGGATTAGTGTTAGGGTTAGAATTAGAAATAGGGTTAGTGTTAGGATTAGGGTCAGTGTTAGGTTTAGAAATATGGTTAGGGTTAGGGTTAAGGGTAGGGTTAGGGTTAGGGTTAGAATTAAAGTTTAGGGTTTAGTGTTAGGATTAGGGATAGTGTGAGGTTTAGGGTTAGGTTTAGGGTTAGGGTTAGGGTTAGTGTTTGGGTTATGATTAGTGTTAGGATTAGGATTAGGGTTAGGGTCAGGTTTATGTTTAGTTTTAGGGTTAGGGTTAGGGTTAGATTTAGGGTTAGGTTTAGGTTTATTGTTAGATTTAGGGTTTAGGGTTTAAGGTTTATGGTTTAGGATTGTTTAAGTTTAAGGGTGGATTAGGTTTAGGGTTTAGAGTTTAGTATTATGGTTACGGTTAGGGTTAGGGTTAGAGTTAGGGTTAGGGTTAGGGTTAGGGTTAGGGTTAAGGTTAGGGTTAGTGATAGGGTTATGGTTATGGTTAGTGTTAGGATTAGGGTTAGGGTTAGGGTCAGGGTTAGGTTTAGGGTTAGGGATAAGGTTAGGGTTAGATTTAGGGTTAGGTTTAGGTTTATTGTTAGATTTAGGGTTTAGGGTTTAAGGTTTATGGTTTAGGATTGTTTAAGGTTTAGGGTGGATTAGGTTAAGGGTTTAGAGTTTAGTGTTATGGTTACGGTTAGGGTTAGGGTTAGGGATGGGTTTAGAGATAGGGTTAGGGTTATAGTAAGGGTTAGGTTTAGGGTTAGGGTTAGGGTTAGGGTAAAAGTTAGGGGGTTAGTGTTAGGGTTTGTGTTAGGGTTAGGGTTAGGGTTAGGTTAGGGTTAGGGTTAGGGTTAGGGTTAGGGTTAGGGTTAGGATTAGGGTTAAGGTAAGGGTTAGGATTAGGTTTAGGGTTAGGGTTAGGGTTAGGGCTAGGGTTAGGATTAGGGTTAGGGTTAGGGTTAGGGTAAGGGTTAGGGGTTAGAGTTAGGGTTATGGTTATTGTTAGGTTTAGGGTTTAGGGTTTTGTGTTCAGGGTTTAAGGTTTAGGGTTTAGGATTGTTTAAGTTTTAGGGTGGTTTAGGTTAAGGGTTTAGGGTTTAGAGTTTAGGATTGTTTAAGGTTTACGGTTGTTTAGGGTATAGTGTTTAGGGTTAAAAGTTTAGGGTTGTTTAGGGTTTAGTGTTTAGGGTTTAGGGTTGTTTAAGGTTTAGTGTTTAAGGTTTAGGTTTTATGGTGGTTTTGGGTTTAGTGTTTAGTGTTCTTTAGGGTATAGTGTTAACTGTTTAGGGTTTAGGGTTATTTAGGGTTTAGTGTTTAAGGTTTAGGGTATAGGGTTGTTTAGGATTTAGTGTTTAGGGTTGTTTATGGTTTAGTGATTAGGGTTGTTTAGGGTTGTTTAGAGGTTAGTGATTAGGGTTATTCAGGGTTTATGATTTAGGGTTGTTCAGGGTTTAGGATTTATTGTTGTTCAGGGTTTAGGATTTAGGGATTAAGGTTAAGGGGTTAGGGTTAGGGTTAGGGTTAGGGTTAGGGTTAGCATTAGGGTTAGAATTAGGGTTAGAGTTAGGGTTATGGGGTTATGTTAGGCTTAAGGTTAGGGTTAGGGTTATGGGGTTAAGGTTAGGGTTTGGGTTAGGGTTAGATTTAGGTTTAGGGTTAGGGTTAGGGTTATGGTTATTCTTAGATTTAAGGTTTAAATTTTAGGGTTTATGGTTTAAGGTTTAGGGTTTAGGATTGTTTAAGTTTTAGGGTGGTTTAGGTTTAGGGTATAGGGTTTAGCGTTTAAGATTGTTTAATGGTTAGGGTTGTTTAGGTTTTAGCGTTTAGAGTTGTTTAGGGTTTTTTAGGGTTGTTTATGATTTAGTGTTTAGGGTGGTTCAGGATTTATGATTTAGGATATTTTAAGGTTTAGGGTTTAAGGTTGTATAGTGTTTTAGGGTTTAGGGTATAATGTTTAGGGTTAAGGGTTTATGGTTGTTTAGGGTATAGTGTTAATGGTTTTAGGGTTTAGGCTTGTTTAGTGTTTAGTGTTTAGGGTTTAGGGTTTAGGGTTTTTAGCGTTCAGTGTTTATAGTTTAGGGTTTAGGGTGCTTTTGGAATTAGTGTTTAGGGTTTTTTGGGGTTTAGGGTTTAGGATTTAGGGTGTTAGGGTTAGTGTTAGGGTTAGGTTTAGGGTTAAGGTGAGGGTTAGGGTGAGGGTTAAGGTTAGGGTTAGGGTTAAGGTTAGTGTTAGTGTTAGGGTAAGGGTTAGGGTTAGGGTTAGGGTTAGGGGTTAGGGTTAGGGTTAGTGTTAGGGGTTAGGGGTTAGTGTTAGGGTTAGGGTTAGGGTTAGGGTTAGGGTTAGGTTTAGTGTTAGGGTTATTATTAGGGGGTTAGGTTTTAGTTTAGGATTAGTGTTAGAGTTAGAATTAGAAATAAGGTTAGTGTTAGGATTAGGGTCAGGGTTAGGTTTAGGGATATGGTTAGGGTTAGGGTTAAGGGTAGGGTTAGGGTTAGGGTTAGATTTAAAGTTTAGGGTTTAGTGTTAGGATTAGGGATAATGTGAGGTTTAGGGTTAGGTTTAGGGTTAGGGTTAGGGTTAGGGTTAGGGTTAGATTTAGGGTTAGGTTTAGGTTTATTGTTAGATTTAGGGTTTAGGGTTTAAGGTTTAAGGTTTAGGATTGTTTAAGGTTTAAGGTAGATTAGGTTTAGGGTTTAGAGTTTAGTATTATGGTTACGGTTAGTGTTAGGGTTAGGGTTAGAGTTAGGGTTAGAGTTAGGGTTAGGGTTAGGGTTAGGGTTAAGGTTAGGGTTAATGTTAGGGTTAGGGTTATGGTTAGTGTTAGGATTAGGGTTAGGTTTAGGGTCAGGGTTAGGTTTAGGGTTAGGGATAGGGTTAGGGTTAGATTTAAGGTTAGGTTTAGGTTTATTGTTACATTTAGGGTTTAGGGTTTAAGGTTTATGGTTTAGGATTGTTTAAGGTTTAGGGTGGACTAGGTTTAGGGTTTAGAGTTTAGTGTTATGGTTACGGTTAGGGTTGGGTTAGGGATGGGGTTAGGGTTAGGGTTAGGGTTATGGTAAGGGTTAGGGTTAGGGTTAGGGTTAGGGTTATGTTAAAAGTTAGGGGGTTAGTGTTAGGGTTTGGGTTAGGGTTGGGGTTAGGGTTAGGGTTAGGTTAGGGTTAGGGTAGGGGTTAGGGTTAGGGGTTAGGGTTAGTGTTAGGGTTAGGGTTATTATTAGGGGGTTAGGTTTAATTTTAGGATTAGTGTTAGGGTTAGAATTAGAAATAGGGTTAGTGTTAGGATTAGGGTCAGGGTTAGGTTTAGGGTTAGGGTTAGGGTTAGGGTTAGGGTTAAAGTCAGGGAGGGTTTAGGGTTAGGGTTAAGGTTATGGTTAGATTTAGGGTTAGGTTTAGGTTTATTGTTAGATTTAGGATTTAGGGTCTAAGGTTTATGGTTTAGGATTGTTTAAGGTTTAGGGTGGATTAGGTTTAGGGTTTAGAGTTTAGTGTTATGGTTACGGTTAGGGTTAGGGTTAGGGTTAGGGTTAGGGTTAGGATTAGGGTTAAGGTTAGGGTTAGGGTTAGGATTAGGGTTAGGGTTAGGGTTAGGGTTAGGGTTAAGGTTAGGGTTAGGGTTAGGGTTAGGGTTAGGATTAGGGTTAGGGTTAGGGTTAGGGTAAGGGTTAGGGGTTAGGGTTAGGGTTATGGTTATTGTTAGGTTTAGGGTTTAGGGTTTAGTGTTTAGGGTTTAAGGTTTAGGGTTTAGGATTGTTTAAGATTTAGGGTGGTTTAGGTTAAGGGTTTAGGGTTTAGAGTTTAGGATTGTTTAAGGTTTAGGGTTGTTTAGGGTATAGTGTTTAGGGTTAAAGTTTAGGGTTGTTTAGGGTTTAGTGTTTAGGGTTTAGGGTTGTTTAAGGTTTAGTGTTTAAGGTTTAGGTTTTAGAGTTGTTTTGGGTTTAGTGTTTAGTGTTGTTTAGGGTATAGTGTTAATGGTTTAGGGTTTAGGGTTATTTAGGGTTTAGTGTTTAAGGTTAAGGTATAGGGTTGTTTAGGGTTTAGTGTTTAGGGTTGTTTATGGTTTAGTGATTAGGGTTGTTTAGGGTTGTTTAGAGGTTAGTGTTTAGGGTTATTCAGGGTTTATGATTTAGGGTTGTTCAGGGTTTAGGATTTATGGTTGTTCAGGGTTTAGGATTTAGGGATTAAGGTTAAGGGGTTAAGGTTAGCGTTAGGGTTAGGGTTAGGGTTAGCATTAGGGTTAGAGTTAGGGTTAGAGTTAAGGTTATGGGGTTATGTTAGGCTTAAGGTTAGGGTTAGGGTTATGGGGTTAAGGTTAGGTTGGGGTTAGGGTTAGGTTTAGGTTTAGGGTTAGGGTTAGGGTTAGGGTTATGGTTATTCTTAGATTTATGGTTTAAAATTTAGGGTTTATGGTTTAAGGTTTAGGGTTTAGGATTGTTTAAGTTTTAGGGTGGTTTAGGTTTAGGGTATAGGGTTTAGCGTTTAAGATTGTTTAATGTTTAGGGTTGTTTAGATTTTAGCGTTTAGAGTTGTTTAGGGTTTTTTAGGGTTGTTTATGATTTAGTGTTTAGGGTTGTTCAGGATTTATGATTTAGGAATTTTAAGGTTTAGGGTTTAAGGTTGTATAGTGTTTTAGGGTTTAGGGTATAATGTTTAGTGTTAAGGGTTTAGGGTTGTTTAGGGTATAGTGTTAATGGTTTTAGGGTTTAAGCTTGTTTAGGGTTTAGTGTTTAGGGTTTAGGGTTTAGGGTTTTTTAGAGTTTAGTGTTTATAGTTTAGGGTTTAGGGTGCTTTTGGAATTAGTGTTTAGGGTTTTTCGGGGTTTAGGGTTTAGGATTTAGGGTGTTAGGGTTAGTGTTAGGGTTAGGTTTAGGGTTAAGGTGAGGGTTAGGGTGAGGGTTAAGGTTAGGGTTAGGGTTAAGGTTAGTGTTAGTGTAAGAATAATGGTTAGGGTTAGGGATAGGGTTAGGGTTAGGGTTAGGGTTAGGGTTGAGGTTAGAATTAGTGTTAGGGTTAGGGTTAGGGGTTTGAGTTTGGGTTAGTGTTAGGGGTTAGGGGTTAGTGTTAGGGTTAGGGTTAGGGTTAGGGTTAGGGTTAGGTTTAGTGTTAGGGTTATTATTAGGGGGTTAGGTTTTAGTTTAGGATTAGTGTTAGGGTTAGAATTAGAAATAGGGTTAGTGTTAGGATTAGGGTCAGGGTTAGGTTTAGAAATATGGTTAGGGTTAGGGTTAAGGGTAGGGTTAGGGTTAGGGTTAGAATTAAAATTTAGGGTTTAGTGTTAGGATTAGGGATAGTGTGAGGTTTAGGGTTAGGTTTAGGGTTAGGGTTAGGGTTAGTGTTTGGGTTATGATTAGTGTTAGGATTAGGATTAGGGTTAGGGTCAGGTTTATGTTTAGGGTTAGGGTTAGGGTTAGGGTTAGATTTAGGGTTAGGTTTAGGTTTATTGTTAGATTTAGGGTTTAGGGTTTAAGGTTTATGGTTTAGGATTGTTTAAGTTTAAGGGTGGATTAGGTTAAGGGTTTAGAGTTTAGTATTATGGTTACGGTTAGGGTTAGGGTTAGGGTTAGAGTTAGGGTTAGGGTTAGGGTTAGGGTTTGGGTTAAGGTTAGGGTTAGTGTTAGGGTTAGGGTTATGGTTAGTGTTAGGATTAGGGTTAGGGTTAGGTCAGGGTTAGGTTTAGGGTTAGGGATAGGGTTAGGGTTAGATTTAGGGTTAGGTTTAGGTTTATTGTTAGATTTAGGGTTTGGGGTTTAAGGTTTATTGTTTAGGATTGTTTAAGGTTTAGGGTGGATTAGGTTTAGGGTTTAGAGTTTATTGTTATGGTTACGGTTAGGGTTAGGGTTAGGGATGGGGTTAGGGTTAGGGTTAGGGTTATGGTAAGTGTTAGGTTTAGGGTTAGGGTTAGGGTTAGGGTAAAAGTTAGGGGGTTAGTGTTACGGTTTGTGTTAGGGTTAGGGTTAGGTTTAGGTTAAGGTAAGGGTTAGAGTTAGGGTTAGGGTTAGGTTAGGGTTAGGGTTAGGGTTAGGGTTAGGGTTAGGGGTTAGGGTTAGTGAAAGGGTTAGGATTATTATTAGGGGGTTAGGTTTAAGTTTAGGATTAGTGTTAGGGTTAGAATTAGAAATAGGTTTAGCGTTAGCATTAGGGTCAGGGTTAGGTTTAGGGTTAGGGTTAGGGTTAGGGTCAGGGAGGGTTTAGGGTTAGGGTTAGGGTTAGGGTTAGATTTAGGTTAGGTTTAGGTTTATTGTTAGATTTAGGATTTAGGGTCTAAGGTTTATGGTTTAGGATTGTTTAAGGTTTAGGGTGGATTAGGTTTATGGTTTAGAGTTTAGTGTTATGGTTACGGTTAGGGTTAGGGTTAGGGTTAGGATTAGGGTTAAGTTTAGGGTTAGGATAAGGTTTAGGGTTAGGTTTAGGGTTAGGGTTAGGGTTAGGGTTAGGGTTAGGGTTAGGATTAGTTTTAGGGTTAGGGTTACGGTTAGGTTTAGGGTTAGGGTTAGGATTAGGGTTAAGATTAGGGTTAGGTTTAGGGTTAGGGTTAGGGTTAGGGTTTGGGTTAGGGTTAGGGTTAGGGTTACGATTAGGGTTAGGGTAAGGGTTAGGGTAAGGGTTAGGGGTTAGGGTTAGGGTTATGGTTATTGTTAGGTTTAGGGTTTAGGGTTTAGTGTTTAGGGTTTAAGGTTTAGGGTTTTGGATTGTTTAAGATTTAGGGTGGTTTAGGTTAAGGGTTTAAGGTTTAGAGTTTAGGATTGTTTAAGGTTTAGGGTTGTTTAGGGTATAGTGTTTAGGGTGAAAAGTTTAGGGTTGTTTAGGGTTTAGTGTTTAGGGTTTAGGGTTTTTTAAGGTTTAGTGTTTAAGGTTTAGGTTTTAGGGTTGTTTTGGGTTTAGTGTTTAGTGTTGTTTAGGGTATAGTGTTAATGGTTTAGGGTTTAGGGTTATTTAGGGTTTAGTGTTTAAGGTTTAAGGTATAGGGTTGTTTAGGGTTTAGTGTTTAGGGTTGTTTATGGTTTAGTGATTAGGGTTGTTTAGGGTTGTTTCGAGGTTAGTGTTTAGGGTTATTCAGGGTTTATGATTTAGGGTTGTTCAGGGTTTAGGATTTATGGTTGTTCAGGGTTTTGGATTTAGGGATTAAGGTTAAGGGGTTAGGGTTAGGGTTAGGGTTAGGGTTAGCATTAGGGTTAGAGTTAGGGTTAGAGTTAGGGTTATGGGGTTATGTTAGGCTTAAGGTTAGGGTTAGGGTTATGGGGTTAAGGTTAGGGTTGGGGTTAGGGTTAGGGTTATGGTTATTCTTAGATTTATGGTTTAAAATTTAGGGTTTATGGTTTAAGGTTTAGAGTTTAGGATTGTTTGAGTTTTAGGGTGGTTTAGGTTTAGGGTATAGGGTTTAGCGTTTAAGATTGTTTAATGTTTAGGGTTGTTTAGGTTTTAGCGTTTAGAGTTGTTTAGGGTTTTTTTATGGTTGTTTATAATTTAGTGTTTAGGGTTGTTCAGGATTTATGATTTAGGATATTTTAAGGTATAGGGTTTAAGTTTGTATAGTGTTTTAGGGTTTAGGGTATAATGTTTAGGGTTAAGGGTTTAGGGTTGTTTAGGGTATAGTGTTAATGGTTTTAGGGTTTAGGCTTGTTTAGGGTTTAGTGTTTAGGGTTTAGGGTTTAGAGTTTTTTAGCGTTTAGTGTTTATAATTTAGGGTTTTGGGTGCTTTTGGAATTAGTGTTTAGGGTTTTTCGTGGTTTAGGGTTTAGGATTTAGGGTGTTAGGGTTAGTGTTAGGGTTAGGTTTAGGGTTAAGGTGAGGGTTAGGGTGAGGGTTAAGGTTAGGGTTAGGGTTAAGGTTAGTGTTAGTGTTAGGGTAAGGGTTAGGGTTAGGGATAGGGTTAGGGTTAGGGTTAAGGTTAGGGTTAGGGTTAGGGTTAGGGTTAGGGTTAGGGGTTAGGGTTAGGGTTAGTGTTAGGGGTTAGGGGTTAGTGTTAGGGTTAGGGTTAGGGTTAGGGTTAGGGTTAGGTTTAGTGTTAGGGTTATTATTAGGGGGTTAGGTTTTAGTTAAGGATTAGTGTTAGGGTTAGAATTAGAAATAGGGTTAGTGTTAGGATTAGGGTCAGGGTTAGGTTTAGGTATAGGGTTAGGGTTAGGGTTAAGGGTAGGGTTAGGGTTAGGATTAGATTTAAAATTTAGGGTTTAGTGTTAGGATTAGGGATAGTGTGAGGTTTAGGGTTAGGTTTAGGGTTAGGGTTAGGGTTAGTGTTTGGGTTATGATTAGTGTTAGGATTAGGGTTAGGGTTAGGGTCAGGTTTAGGTTAGTGTTAGGGTTAGGGTTAGGGTTAGATTTAGGGTTAGGTTTAGGTTTATTGTTAGATTTTGGGTTTAGGGTTTAAAGTTTATGGTTTAGGATTGTTTAAGGTTTAGGGTGGATTAGGTTTAGGGTTTAGAGTTTAGTATTATGGTTACGGTTAGGGTTAGGGTTAGGGTTAGTGTTAGGGTAAGGGTTAAGGTTAGGGTTAGTGTTAGGGTTAGGGTTATGGTTAGTGTTAGTATTAGGGTTAGGGTTAGGGTCAGTGTTAGGTTTAGGGTTAGGGTTAGATTTACGGTTAGGTTTAGGTTTATTGTTAGATTTAGGGTTTAGGGTTTAAGGTTTATGGTTTAGGATTGTTTAAGGTTTAGGGTGGATTAGGTTTAGGGTTTAGAGTTTAGTGTTATGGTTACAGTTAGGGTTAGGGTTAGGGATGGGGTTAGGGTTAGGGTTAGGGTTATGGTAAAGGTTAGGGTTAGGGTTAGGGTTAGGGTAAAAGTTAGGGGGTTAGTGTTACGGTTTGGGTTAGGGTTAGGGTTAGGGTTAGGGTTAGGTTAGGGTTAGGGTTAAAGTTAGGGTTAGGGGTTAGGGTTATGGTTAGGGTTAGGGTTAGGGTTAGGGTTAGGGTCAGGGAGGGTTTAGGGTTAGGGTTAGATTTAGGGTTAGGTTTAGGTTTAATGTTAGATTTAGGGTTTAGGGTCTACGGTTTATGGTTTAGGATTGTTTAAAATTTAGGGTGGATTAGGTTTAGGGTTTAGAGTTTAGTGTTATGGTTACGGTTAGTGTTAGGGTTAGGGTTAGGGTTAGGGTTAGGGTTAGGGTAATGGATAGGGTTAGGGTTAGGGTTAGGATTATTGTTGAGGTTAGGGTTAGGGTTAGGGTTATGGTTAGGGTTAGGGTTAGGGTTAGGGTTATGGTTAGGATTAGGGTTAGGGTTAGGGTTATGGTTAGGATTAGGGTTAGGGTTAGGGTTAGGGTAAGGGTTAGGGGTTAGGGTTAGGGTTATGGTTATTGTTAGGTTTAGGTTTTAGGGTTTAGTGTTTAGGGTTTAAGGTTTAGGGTTTAGGATTGTTTAAGATTTAGGGTGGATTAGGTTTAGGGTTTAGAGTTTAGTGTTATGGTTACGGTTAGGGTTAGGGTTAGGGATGGGGTTAGGGTTAGGGTTAGGGTTATGGTAAGAGTTAGGGTTAGGGTTAGGTTTAGGGTTAGGGTAAAAGTTAGGGGGTTAGTGTTAGGGTTTGAGTTAGGGTTAGGGTTAGGGTTAGGGTTAGGTTAGGGTTAGGGTTAGGGTTAGGGTTAGGGGTTAGGGTTAGTATTATGGTTAGGGTTATTATTAGGGGGTTAGGTTTAAGTTTAGGATTAGTGTTAGGGATAGAATTAGAAATAGGTTTAGTGTTAGGATTAGGGTCAGGGTTAGGTTTAGGGTTAGGGTTAGGGTTAGGGTTAGGGTTAGGGTTAGGGTCAGGGAGGGTTTAGGGTTAGGGTTAGATTTAGGGTTAGGTTTAGGTTTATTGTTAGATTAAGGTTTAGGGTCTACGGTTTATGGTTTAGGATTTTTTAAGGTTTAGGGTGGATTAGGTTTAGGGTTTAGAGTTTAGTGTTAGGGTTATGGTTAGGATTAGGGTTAGGGTTAGGGTTAGGATTAGGGTTAAGGTTAGGGTTAGGGTTAGGTTTAGGGTTAGGGTTAGGGTTAGGGTTAGAGTTAGGGTTACGGTTAGGGTTAGGGTTAGGGTTAGGTTTAGGGTTAGGGTTAGGGTTAGGGTTAGGGTTAGGGTAATGGTTAGGGGTTAGGGTTAAGGTTAGGGTTAAGGTTAGGTTTAGGTTTAAGGTTAGGTTTAGGGTTAGGGTTAGGGATAGGGTTAGGGTTAGGGTTAGGGTTAGGGTAAATTTAGGGTTAGGGTTAGGGTTAGGGTTAGGGGTTAGGGTTCGGGTTAGTGTTAGGGGTTAGGGGTTAGGGTTAGGGTTCGGGTTATGGTTAGGGTTAGGTTTAGGGTTAGGGTGAGGGTTAGGGTTAGGGTTATGTGGTTATGTTAGGCTTAAGGTTAGGGTTAGGGTTATGGGGTTAAGGTTAGGGTTGGGGTTAGGGTTAGGTTTAGGTTTAGGGTTAGGGTTAGGGTTATGGTTATTCTTAGATTTATGGTTTAAAATTTAGGGTTTATGGTTTAAGGTTTAGGGTTTAGGATTGTTTAAGTTTTTGGGTGGTTTAGGTTTAGGGTATAGGGTTTAGCGTTTAAGATTGTTTAATGTTTAGGGTTGTTTATGTTTTAGCGTTTAGAGTTGTTTAGGTTTTTTTAGGGTTGTTTATGATTTAGTGTTTAGGGTTGTTCAGGATTTATGGTTTAGGATATTTTAAGGTTTAGGGTTTAAGGTTGTATAGTATTTTAGGGTTTAGGCTATAATGTTTAGGGTTAAGAGTTTAGGGTTGTTTAGGATATAGTGTTAATGGTTTTAGGGTTTAGGCTAGTTTAGGGTTTAGTGTTTAGAGTTTAGGGTTTAGGTTTTTTTAGCGTTTAGTGTTTAGGGTTTAGGGTGCTTTTGGAATTAGTGTTTAGGGTTTTTCTGCGTTTAGGGTTTAGGATTTAGGGTTTTACGGTTAGGTTTAGGGTTAGGGTGAGGGTTAGGGTGAGGGTTAAGGTTAGGGTTAGGGTTAAGGTTAGTGTTAGTGTTAGGGTAAGGGTAAGTGTTAGGGATAGTGTTAGGGTTAGGGTTAGGGTTAGTGTTAGGGTTAGGGTTAGGGTTAGGGATAGGGTAGGTGTGAGGTTTAGGGTTAGGGTTAGGTTTAGGGTTAGGGTTAATCTTTGTTTGGGTTATGGTTATTGTTAGGATTAGGCTTTGGATTAGGGTCAGGGGTAGGTTTAGGTTTACGGTTAGGGTTAGTGTTAGATTTAGGGTTAAGTTTAGGTTTATTGTTAGATTTAGGGTTTAGGGTTTAAGGTTTATGGTTTAGGATTGTTTAAGTTTTAGGGTGGATTAGGTTTAGGGTTTAGAGTTTAGTGTTATGGTTATGGTTAGGGTTAGGGTTAGGGTTAGGGTTAGGGTTAGGGTTAGTGTTACGGTTAGGGTTAGGGTTAGTGTTAGGGTTAGGGTTAGAGTTACGGTTAGGGTTAGGGTTAGAGATACGTTTAGGGTTAGGGTTAGGGTTAAGGTTAGGGTTGGGGGGGTTAGGGTTTAGGTTAGGGTCAGGGTTAGGGTTAGGGTTAGGGTTAGGTTTAGGGTTAGGGTTATTATTAGGGAGTTAGGTTTAAATTTAGGATTAGTGTTAGGGTTAGAATTAGAAATAGGGATAGTGTTAGGATTAGGGTCAGGGTTAGGTTTAGGGATAGGGTTAGGGTTAGGGTTAGGGGTAGGGTTAGGGTTAGGGTTAGATTTAAAGTTTAAGGTTTAGTGTTAGGATTAGGGTTAGTGTGAGGTTTAGGGTTAGGGTTAGGTTTAGGGTTAGGGTTAGGGTTAGTGTTTGGTTATGGTTAGTGTTAGGATTAGGTTTAGTGTTAGGGTTAGGGTTAGGGTTAGATTTAGGGTTAGGTTTAGGTTTATTGTTAGATTTAGGGTTTAGGGTTTAAGGTTTGTGGTTTAGGATTGTTTAAGGTTTAGGGTGGATTAGGTTTAGGTTTTAGAGTTTAGTGTTTTGGTTACGGTTAGGGTTAGGGTTAGGTTTAGGGTTAAAGTTTGGGTTAGGGTTAGGGTTAGGTTTAGGGTTAGGGTTATGGTTAGGGTTAAGGTTAGGGTTAGGGTTAGGGTTAGGGTTAGGTTTAGGGTTAGAGTTAGTGTTACGGTTAGGGTTAGGGTTAGGGTTACGGTTAGGGTTAGGGTTAGGGTTAGGGTAAGGGTTATGATTATGTTTATTGTTAGGTTTAGGGTTAGGGTTAGGGTTAAGGTTAGGTTTAGGTTTAGGGTTAGGTTTACGGTTAGGCTTAAGGTTAGGGTTAGGTTTAGGGATAGGGTTATGTTTAGGGTTAGGTTTAAGGTTAGGGTTAGGGTTAGGGTTAGGGTTAGGTTTATTGTTAGGTTTAGGGTTTAGTCTTTAGGGTCTAAGGTTTTGGGTTTAGGATTGTTTAAGGTTTAGGGTAGATTAGGTTTAGGGTTTAGAGTTTAGTGTTAAGGTTAGGGTTAGGTTTAGGGTTTAGGGTTTAGTGTTCGGATTAGGGTTAGGGTTAGGGTTAGGTTTAGGGTTACGTTTAGGGTCAGGGATATTGTTAGGTTTAGGGTTTAGGGTTTAGGGTAAAGGTTTAGGTTTTAGGATTGTTTAAGGTTTAGGGTGGATTATTTTTAGGGTTTAGAGTTTTGTGTTTGGGATATCGTTAGGGTTAGGTTTAGGGTTTAGGGATTACTGTTAGGGTTAGCGTTAGGGTTAGGGTTAAGGTTAGTGTTAGGTTTAGGGTTAGGGTTAGGGTTAAGTTTATGCTTATTGTTATTATTAGGGTTAGAGTTAGGATTAGGGTTAGGGTTAGGGTTAGGGTTAGGGTCAGCTTTAGGGTTAGGGTTAGGGTTAGGACGACGTTTAGTGTTAGTGTTAGGTTTAGGGTTAGGGTTAGAGTTAGGGTTAGGTTTAGTGTTAGGGTTACGTTTAGGGTTAGGGTTTGGGTTAGGATTAGGGTTAGGGTTATGGTAATTGTTAGGTTTAAGGTTTAAGGTTTAGGGTTTAAGATTGTTTAAGGTTTATCGTAAATTAAATTTAGGGTTTACAATTTAGTGTTAAGGTTATGGTTAGTGTTAGGGTTAGGGTTAGGGTTAGGTTTAGGGTTCAGGGTTTAGGGTTTAGGATTGTTTAAGGTTTAGGGTAGATTAGGTTGAGGATTTAAAGTTTATTTTAGGGTTAGGGTTAGGTTTAGGGTTTAGGGTTTGGTGTTAGGATTAGGGTTAAAGTTAAAGTTAGGGTTAGGGTACGGGTTAGGATTAGGTTTAGGGTTAAGGTTAGGGTTAGGGTTAGGGTTAGGGTTAGGGTTAGGGTTAGGATTAGGGTTAGGGTTAGGGTTAGGGTAAGGGTTAGGGGTTAGGGTTAGGGTTATGGTTATTGTTAGGTTTAGGGTTTAGGGTTTTGTGTTTAGGGTTTAAGGTTTAGGGTTTAGGATTGTTTAAGATTTAGGGTGGTTTAGGTTAAGGGTTTAGGGTTTAGAGTTTAGGATTGTTTAAGGTATAGGGTTGTTTAGGGTATAGTGTTTAGGGTTAAAAGTTTAGGGTTGTTTAGGGTTTACTGTTTAGGGTTTAGGGTTGTTTAAGGTTTAGTGTTTAAGGTTTAGGTTTTAGGGTTGTTTTGGGTTTAGTGTTTAGTGTTGTTTAGGGTATAGTGTTAATGGTTTAGGGTTTAGGGTTATTTAGGGTTTAGTGTTTAAGGTTTAGGGTATAGGGTTGTTTAGGGTTTAGTGTTTAGGGTTGTTTATGGTTTAGTGATTAGGGTTGTTTAGGGTTGTTTAGAGCTTAGTGTTTAGGGTAATTCAGGGTTTATGATTTAGGGTTGTTCAGCGTTTAGGATTTATGGTTGTTCAGGGTTTAGGATTTAGGGATTAAGGTTAAGGGGTTAGGGTTAGGGTTAAGGTTAGGGTTAGGGTTAGGGTTAGGGTTAGGGTTAGGGTTAAGGTTAGGGTTAGGTTTAGGGTTAGGGTTATGGTTAGTTTTAGGATTAGGGTTAGGGTTAGGGTCAGGGTTAGGTTTAGGGTTAGGGTTAGGGTTAGGGTTAGATTTAGGGTTAGGTTTAGGTTTATTGTTAGATTTAGGGTTTAGGGTTTAAGGTTTATGGTTTAGGATTGTTTAAGGTTTAGGGTGGATTAGTTTTAGGAATTAGAGTTTAGTGTTATGGTTACGGTTAGTGTTAGGGTTAGGGTTAGGGTTAGGGTTAGGGTTAGGGTAATGGTTAGGGTTAGGGTTAGGGTTAGGGTTAGGGTAAGGGTTAGGGGTTAGTGTTAGGGTTAGGGTTAGGGTTAGGGTTAGGGTTAAGGTTAGGGGTTAGGGTTAGTGTTAGGGTTAGGGTTATTATTAGGGAGTTAGGTTTAAGTTTAGGATTAGTGTTAGGGTTAGAATTAGAAATAGGGTTAGTGTTAGGATTAGGGTCAGGGTTAGGTTTAGGGTTAGGGTTAGGGTTAGGGTTAGGGTTAGGGTTAGGTTTAGGGTCAGGGAGGGTTTAGGGTTAGGGTTAGGGTTAGGGTTAGATTTAGGTTTAGGTTTAGTTTTATTCTTAGATTTAGGATTTAGGGTCTAAGGTTTATGGTTTAGGATTGTTTAAGGTTTAGGGTGGATTAGGTTTAGGGTTTAGAGTTTAGTGTTATGGTGAAGGTTAGGGTTAGGGTTAGGGTTAGGGTTAGGATTAGGGTTAAGGTTAGGGTTTGGATTAGGTTTAGAGTTAGGGTTAGAATTAGGGTTAGGGTTAGGGTTAGGGTTAGGGTTAGGGTTAGGATTAGGGTTAGGGTTAGGGTTAGGGTAAGGGTTAAGGTTAGGGTTAGGGTTAGGGTTATGGTTAGTGTTAGGATTAGGGTTTAGGGTTTAGTGTTTAGGGTTTAAGGTTTAGGGTTTAGGATTGTTTAAGATTTAGGGTGGTTTAGGTTAAGGGTTTAGGGTTTAGACTTTAGGATTGTTTAAAGTTTAGGGTTGTTTAAGGTATAGTGTTTAGGGTTAAAAGTTTAGGGTTGTTTAGGCTTTAGTGTTTAGTGTTTAGATTTTTTTAAGTTTTAGTGTTTAAGGTTCAGGTTTTAGGGTGGTTTTGGGTTAATGTTTAGTGTTGTTTAGGGTATAGTGTTAATAGTTTAGGGTTTAGGGTTATTTAGGGTTTAGTGTATAAGGTTTAGGGTATAGGGTTGTTTAGGGTTTAGTGTTTAGGGTTGTTTATGGTTTAGTGATTATGGTTGTTTAGCGTTGTTTAGAGGTTAGTGTTTAGGGTTATTCAGGGTTTAAGATTTATGGTTGTTCAGGGAATAGGATTTAGGGATTAAGGTTAAGGAGTTAGGGTTAGGGTTAGGGTTAGGGTTAGGGTTAGGGTTAGGGTTAAGGTTAGGGTTAGGGTTAGGGTTAGGGTTATGGTTAGTGTTAGGATTAGGGTTAGGGTTAGGGTCAGGGTTAGGTTTAGGGTTAGGGTTAGGGTTAGGGTTAGATTTAGGGTCAGGTTTAGGTTTATTGTTAGATTTAGGGTTTAGGGTTTAAGGTTTATGGTTTAGGATTGTTTAAGGTTTAGGGTGGATTAGGTTTAGGGTTTAGAGTTTAGTGTTATGGTTACGTTTAGTGTTAGGGTTAGGGTTAGGGTTAGGTTAGGGTTAGGGTTAGGGTTAGGGTAATGGTTAGGGTTAGGGTTAGGGTTAGGGTTAGGGTAAGGGTTAGGGGTTAGTGTTAGGGTTAGGTTTAGGGTTAGGGTTAGGGTTAAGGTTAGGGGTTAGGGTTAGTGTTAGTGTTAGGGTTATTATTAGGGGGTTAGGTTTACGTTTAGGATTAGTGTTAGGGTTAGAATTAGAAATAGGGTTAGTGTTAGGATTAGGGTCAGCGTTAGGTTTAGGGTTAGGGTTAGGGTTAGGGTTAGGGTTAGGGTTAGGGTTAGGGTTAGTGTCAGGGAGGGTTTAGGGTTAGGGTTAGGGTTAGGGTTAGATTTAGAGTTAGGTTTATGTTTATTGTTAGATTTAGGATTTAGGGTCTAAGGTTTATGCTTTAGGATTGTTTAAGGTTTAGGGTGGATTAGGTTTAGGGTTTAGAGTTTAGTTTTATCGTTACGGTTAGGGTTAGGGTTAGGGTTAGGATTAGGGTTAAGGTTAGGGTTAGGATTAGGTTTAGAGTTAGGGTTAGGGTTAGGGTTAGGGTTATGGTTAGGGTTAGGGTTAGGATTAGGGTTAGGGTTAGGGTTAGGGTAAGGGTTAGGGGTTAGGGTTAGGGTTATGGTTATTGTTAGGTTTAGGGTTTAGGGTTTAGTGTTTAGGGTTTAAGGTTTAGGGTTTAGGAGTGTTTAAGATTTAGGGTGGTTTAGGTTAAGGGTTTAGGGTTTAGACTTTAAGGTTGTTTAAGGTTTAGGGTTGTTTAGGGTATAGTGTTTAGGGTTAAAAGTTTAGGGTTGTTTAGGCTTTAGTGTTTAGGGTTTAGGGTTGTTTAAGTTTTAGTGTTTAAGGTTTAGGTTTTAGGGTTGTTTTGGGTTAATGTTTAGTGTTGTTTAGGGTATAGTGTTAATGGTTTAGGGTTTAGGGTTATTTAGGGTTTAGTGTTTAAGGTTTAGGGTATAGGGTTCTTTAGGATTTAGTGTTTAGGGTTGTTTATGGTTTAGTGATTAGGGTTGTTTAGGGTTGTTTAGAGGTTAGTGTTTAGAGTTATTCAGGATTTATGATTTAGGGTTGTTCAGAGTTTAGGATTTATGGTTGTTCAGGGTTTAGGATTTAGGGATTAAGGTTAAGGGGTTAGGGTTAGGTTTAGGGTTAGGGTTAGGGTTAGGGTTAGGGTTAGGGTTAGGGTTAAGGTTAGGGTTAGGGTTAGGGTTATGGTTAGTGTTAGGATTAGGGTTAGGGTTATGGTCAGGGTAAGGTTTAGGGTTAGGGTTAGGGTTAGGGTTAGATTTAAGGTCAGGTTTAGGTTTATTGTTAGATTTAGGGTTTAGGGTTTAAGGTTTATGGTTTAGGATTGTTTAAGGTTTAGGGTGGATTAGGTTTAGGGTTTAGAGTTTAGTGTTATGGTTACGTTTAGTGTTAGGGTTAGGGTTAGGGTTAGGTTAGGTTTAGGGTTAGGGTAATGGTTAGAGTTAGGGTTAGGGTTAGGGTTAGGGTAAGGGTTAGGGGTTAGTGTTAAGGTTAGGGTTAGGGTTAGGGTTAGGGTTAGGGTTAAGGTTAGGGGTTAGGGTTAGTGTTAGGGTTAGGGTTATTATTAGGGCGTTAGGTTTACGTTTAGGATTAGTGCTAGGGTTAGAATTAGAAATAGGGTTAGTGTTAGGATTAGGGTCAGGGTTAGGTTTAGGGTTAGGGTTAGGGTTAGGGTTAGGGTTAGGGTTAGGGTCAGGGAGGGTTTAGGGTTAGGGTTATGGTTAGGCTTAGATTTAGGGTTAGGTTTATGTTTATTGTTAGATTTAGGATTTAGGGTCTAAGGTTTATGGTTTAGGATTGTTTAAGGTTTAGGGTTGATTATGTTTAGGGTTTAGAGTTTAGTGTTATGGTTACGGTTAGGGTTAGGGTTAGGGTTAGGATTAGGGTTAAGGTTAGGGTTAGGATTAGGTTTAGAGTTAGGGTTAGGGTTAGGGTTAGGGTTAGGGTTAGAATTAGGGTTAGGATTAGGGTTAGGGTTAGGGTTAGGGTAAGGGTTAGGTGTTAGGGTTAGAGTTATGGTTATTTTTAGGTTTAGGGTTTAGGGTTTAGTGTTTAGGGTTTAAGGTTTAGGGTTTAGGATTGTTTAAGATTTAGGGTGGTTTAGGTTAAGGGTTTAGGGTTTAGACTTTAGGATTGTTTAAGGTTTAGGGTTGTTTAGGGTATAGTGTTTAGGGTTAAAAGTTTAGGGTTGTTTAGGCTTTAGTGTTTAGGGTTTAGGGTTGTTTAAGTTTTAGTGTTTAAGGTTTAGGTTTTAGGGTTGTTTTGGGTTAATGTTTAGTGTTGTTTAGGGTATAGTGTTAATGGTTTAGGGTTTAGGGTTATTTAGGGTTTAGTGTTTTAAGTTTAGGGTATAGGGTTGTTTAGGGTTTAGTGTTTAGGGTTGTTTATGGTTTAGTGATTAGGGTTGTTTAGGGTTGTTTAGAGGTTAGTGTTTAGGGTTATTCAGGATTTATGATTTAGGGTTGTTCAGGGTTTAGGATTTATGGTTGTTCAAGGTTTAGGATTTAGGGATTAAGGTTAAGGGGTTAGGGTTAGGTTTAGGGTTAGGGTTAGGGTTAGGGTTAGGGTTAGGATTAGTGTTAGGGTTAAGGTTAGGGTTAGGGTTAGGGTTAGGGTTATGGTTAGTGTTAGGATTAGGGTTAGGGTAAGGTTTAGGGTTAGGGTTAGGGTTAGGGTTAGATTTAAGGTCAGGTTTAGGTTTATTGTTAGATTTAGGGTTTAGGGTTTAAGGTTTATGGTTTAGGATTGTTTAAGGTTTAGGGTGGATTAGGTTTACGGTTTAGAGTTTAGTGTTATGGTTATGGTTAGTGTTAGGGATAGGGTTAGGGTTAGGGTTAGTGTTAGGGTTAGGGTAATGGTTAGGGTTAGGGTTAGGGTTAGGGTTAGGGTTAGGGTTTTGGGTTAGGGTTAGTGTTAGGGTTAGGGTTATTATTAGGGGGTTAGGTTTAAGTTTAGGATTAGTGTTAGGGTTAGAATTAGAAATAGGGTTAGTGTAAGGATTAGGGTCAGGGTTAGGTTTAGGGTTAGGGTTAGGGTTAGGGTTAGGGTTAGGATTAGGGTTAGGGTTAGGGTTAGGGTAAGGGTTAGGGGTTAGGGTTAGGGTTATGGTTATTGTTAGGTTTAGGGTTTAGGGTTTAGTGTTTAGGGTTTAAGGTTTAGGGTTTAGGATTGTTTAAGATTTAGAGTGGTTTAGGTTAAGGGTTTAGGGTTTAGAGTTTAGGATTGTTTAAGGTTTAGGGTTGTTTAGGGTATAGTGTTTAGGGTTAAAAGTTTAGGGTTATTTAGGGTTTAGTGTTTAGGGTTTAGGGTTGTTTAAGGTTTAGTGTTTAAGGTTTAGGTTTTAGGGTTGTTTTGGTTTTAGTGTTTAGTGTTGTTTAGGGTATAGTGTTAATGGTTTAGGGTTTAGGGTTATTTAGTGTTTAGTGTTTAAAGTTTAGGGTATAGGGTTTTAGGGTTTAGTGTTTAGGGTTGTTTATGGTTTAGTGATTAGGGTTGTTTAGGGTTGTTTAGAGGTTAGTGTTTAGGGTTATTCAGGGTTTATGATTTAGGGTTGTTCAGGGTTTAGGATTTATGGTTGTTCAGGGTTTAGGATTTAGGGATTAAGGTTAAGGGGTTAGGGTTAGGGTTAGGGTTAGGGTTAGGGTTAGGGTTAGGGTTAGGGTTAGGGTTAGGGTTAGGGTTAGGATTAGGGTTAGAGTTAGGGTTAGGGTAAGGGTTAGGGGTTAGGGTAAGGCTTATGGTTCTGTTAGGTTTAGGGTTTAGGGTTTAGTGTTTAGGGTTTAAGGTTTAGGGTTGAGGATTGTTTAAGATTTAGGGTGGTTTAGGTTAAGGGTTTAGGGTTTAGACTTTAGGATTGTTTAAGGTTTAGGGTTGTTTAGGGTATAGTGTTTAGGGTTAAAAGTTTAGGTTTGTTTAGGATTTAGTGTTTAGGGTTTAGAATTGTTTAAGGTTTAGTGTTTAGGGTTTAGGTTTTAGGGTTTTTTTGGGTTTAGTGTTTAGTGTTGTTTAGGGTATAGTGTTAATGGTTTAGGGTTTAGGGTTATTTAGGGTTTAGTGTTTAAGGTTTAGGGTATAGGGTTGTTTAGGGTTTAGTGTTTAGGGTTGTTTATGGTTTAGTGATTAGGGTTCTTTAGGGTTGTTTAGAGGTTAGTGTTTAGGGTTATTCAGGGTTTATGATTTAGGGTTGTTCAGGGTTTAGGATTTATGGTTGTTCAGGGTTTAGGATTTAGGGCTTAAGGTTAAGGCGTTAGGGTTATGGTTATGGTTAGGGTTAAGGTTAGCATTAGGGTTAGAGTTAGGGTTAGAGTTAGGGTTATGGGGTTATGTTAGGCTTAAGGTTAGGGTTAGGGTTATGGGTTTAAGGTTAGGGTTGGGGTTAGGGTTAGGTTTAGGTTTAGGGTTAGGGTTAGGATAATGGTTATTCTTAGATTTATGGTTTAAAATTTGGGTTTATGGTTTAAGGTTTAGGGTTTAGGATTGTTTAAGTTTTAGGGTGGTTTACGTTTAGGGTATAGGGTTTAGAGTTTAAGATTGTTTAATGATTAGGGTTGTTTAGGTTTTAGCGTTTAGAGTTGTTTAGGGTTTTTTAGGGTTGTTTATGATTTAGTGTGTAGGGTTGTTCAGGATTTATGATTTAGGATATTTTAAGGTTTAGGGTTTAAGGTTGTATAATGTTTTAGGGTTTAGGGTATAATGTTTAGGGTTAAGGGTTTAGGGTGCTTTTGAAATTAGTGTTTAGGGTTTTTCGGGGTTTAGGGTTTAGGATTTAGGGTGTTAGGGTTAGTTTTAGGGTTAGGTTTAGGGTTAAGGTGAGGGTTAGGGTGAGGGTTAAGGTTAGGTTTAGGGTTAAGGTTAGTTTTAGTGTTAGGGTAAGGGTTAGGGTTAGGGATAGGGTTAGGGTTAGGGTTAGGGTTAGGGTTAAGGTTAGGGTTAGGGTTAGGGTTAGGGTTAAGGGTTAGGGTTAGGGTTAGTGTTAGGGGTTAGGGGTTAGTGTTAGTGTTAGTGTTAGGGTTAGGGTTAGGGTTAGGGTTAGGTTTAGTGTTAGGGTTATTATTAGGGGGTTACGTTTTAGTTTAGGATTAGTGTTAGGGTTAGAATTAGAAATAGGGTTAGTGTTAGGATTAGGGTCAGGGTTAGGTTTAGCGATATGGTTAGGGTTAGCGTTAAGGGTAGGGTTAGGGTTAGGGTTAGATTTAAAGTTTAGGGTTTAGTTTTAGGATTAGGGATAGTGTGAGGTTTAGGGTTAGGTTTAGGGTTAGGGTTAGGGTTAGTGTTTGTGTTATGATTAGTGTTATTATTAGGGTTAGGGTTAGGGTCAGGTTTAGGTTTAGGGTTAGGGTTAGGGTTAGGGATAGATTTAGGGTTAGGTTTAGGTTTATTGTTAGATTTAGGGTTTAGGGTTTAAGGTTTAAGGTTTAGGATTGTTTAAGGTTTAGGGTAGATTAGGTTTAGGGTTTAGAGTTTAGTATTATGGTTACGGTTAGGGTTAGGGTTATTGTTAGAGTTAGGGTTAGGGTTTGGGTTAGGGTTAGGGTTAAGGTTAGGGTTAGTGTTAGGGTTAGGGTTATGGTTAGTGTTAGAATTAGGGTTAGGGTTAGGGTCAGGGTTAGGTTTAGGGTTAGGGATAGGGTTAGGGTTAGATATAGGGTTAGGTTTAGATTTATTGTTAGATTTAGGGTTTAGGGTTTAAGGTTTATGGTTTAGGATTTTTTAAGGTTTAGGGTGGATTAGGTTTAGGGTTTAGAGTTTAGTGTTATGGTTACGGTTAGGGTTAGGGTTAGGGATGGGGTTACGGTTAGGGTTAGGTTTATGGTACTGGTTAGGGTTAGTGTTAGGATTAGGGTTAGGGTAAAAGTTAGGGCGTTAGTGTTAGGGTTTGGGTTAGGGTTAGGGTTAGGGTTAGGGTTAGGGTTAGGGTTAGGGTTAGGGGTTAGGGTTAGTGTTAGGGTTAGGGTTATTATTAGGGGGTTAGGTTTAAGTTTAGGATTAGTGTTAGGGTTAGAATTAGAAATAGGGTTAGTGTTAGGATTAGGGTCAGGGTTAGGTTTAGGGTTAGGGTTAGGGTTAGGGTTAGGGTTAGTGTCAGTGAGGGTTTAGGGTTAGGGTTAGGGTTAGGGTTAGATTTAGGGTTAGGTTTAGGTTTATTGTTAGATTTAGGATTTAGGGTCTAAGGTTTATGGTTTAGGATTGTTTAAGGTTTAGGGTGGATTAGGTTTAGGGTTTAGAGTTTAGTGTTATGATTACGGTTAGGGTTAGGGTTAGGGTTAGGGTTAGGATTAGGGTTAAGGTTGGGGTTAGGATTAGGTTTAGGGTTAGGTTTAGGGTTAGGGTTAGGGTTAGGGTTAGGGTTAGGGTTAGGGTTAGGATTAGGGTTAGGGTTAGGGTTAGGGTAAGGGTTAGGTGTTAGGGTTAGGGTTATGGTTATTGTTAGGTTTAGGGTTTAGGGTTTAGTGTTTAGGGTTTAAGGTTTAGGGTTTAGGATTTTTTAAGATTTAGGGTGGTTTAGGTTAAGGGTTTAGGGTTTAGAGTTTAGGATTGTTTAAGGTTTAGGGTTGTTTAGGGTATAGTGTTTAGGGTTAAAAGTTTAGGGTTGTTTAGGGTTTAGTGTTTAGGGTTTAGGGTTGTTTAAGGTTTATTGTTTAAGGTTTAGGTTTTAGGGTTGTTTGGGGTTTAGTGTTTAGTGTTGTTTAGGGTATAGTGTTAATGGTTTAGGGTTTAGGGTTATTTAGGGTTTAGTGTTTAAAGTTTAGGGTATAGGGTTGTTTAGGGTTTAGTGTTTAGGGTTGTTTATGGTTTAGTGATTAGGGTTGTTTAGGGTTGTTTAGAGGTTAGAGTTTAGGGTTATTCAGGGTTTATGATTTAGGGTTGTTCAGGGTTTAGGATTTATGGTTGTTCAGGGTTTAGGATTTAGGGATTAAGCTTAAGGGGTTAGGGTTTGGGTTAGGGTTAGGGTTAGGGTTAACATTAGGGTTAGAGTTAGGGTTAGAGTTAGGGTTATGGGGTTATGTTAGGCTTAAGGTTAGGGTTAGGGTTATGGGGTTAAGGTTAGGGTTGGGGTTAGGGTTAGGTTTAGGTTTAGGGTTAGTGATAGGGTTATGGTTATTCTTAGATTTATGGTTTAAAATTTAGGGCTTATGGTTTAAGGTTTAGGGTTTAGGATGGTTTAAGTTTTAGGGTGGTTTAGGTTTTGGGTATAGAATTTAGCGTTTAAGATTGTTTAATGGTTAGGGTTGTTTAGGTTTTAGCGTTTAGAGTTGTTTAGGGTTTTTTAGGGTTGTTTATAATTTAGTGTTTAGGGTTGTTCAGTATTTATGATTTAAGATATTTTAAGGTTTAGGGTTTAAGGTTGTATAGTGTTTTAGGGTTTAGGGTATAATGTTTAGGGTTAAGGGTTTAGGATTGTTTAGGGTATAGTGTTAATGGTTTTAGGGTTTAGGCTTGTTTAGGGTTTAGTGTTTAGGGTTTAGGGTTTAGGGTTTCTTAGCGTTTAGTGTTTATAGTTTAGGGTTTAGGGTGCTTTTGGAATTAGTGTTTAGGGTTTTTCGGGGTTTAGGGTTTAGGATTTAGGGTGTTAGGGTTAGTGTTAGGGTTAGGTTTAAGGTTAAGGTGAGGGTTAATGTGAGGGTTAAGGTTAGGGTTAGGGTTAAGGTTAGTGTTAGTGTTAGGGTAAGGGTTAGGGTTAGGGATAGGTTTATGGTTAGGGTTAGGTTTAGGGTTAAGATTAGGGTTAGGGTTAGGGTTAGGGTTAGGGGTTTGGGTTAGGGTTAGTGTTAGGGGTTAGGGGTTAGTGTTAGGGTTAGGGTTAGGGTTAGGGTTAGGTTTAGTGTTAGGGTTATTATTAGGGGGTTAGGTTTTAGTTTAGGATTAGTGTTAGGGTTAGAATTAGAAATAGGGTTAGTGTTAGGATTAGGGTCAGGGTTAGGTTTAGGGATATGGTTAGGGTTAGGGTTAAGGCTAGAGTTAGTTTTAGGGTTAGATTTAAAGTTTAGGGTTTAGTGTTAGGATTATGGATAGTGTAAGGTTTAGGGTTAGGTTTAGAGTTAGGGTTAGGTTTAGTGTTTGGGTTATGATTAGTGTTATTATTAGGGTTAGGGTTAGGGTCAGGTTTAGGTTTAGGGTTAGGGTTAGGGTTAGGGTTAGATTTAGGGTTAGGTTTAGGTTTATTGTTAGATTTAGGGTTTAGGGTTTAAGGTTTAAGGTTTAGGATTGTTTAAGGTTTAGGGTAGATTAGGTTTAGGGTTTAGACTTTAGTATTATGGTTACGGTTAGGGTTAGGGTTAGGGTTAGAGATAGGGTTAGGGTTAGGGTTAGGGTTAGGGTTAGGATTACGGTTAAGGTTAGGGTTAATATTAGGGTTAGGGTTAGGGTAAAAGTTAGGGGGTTAGTGTTAGGGTTAAGGTTAGGGTTAGGGTTAGGGTTAGGTTAGGGTTAGGGTTAGGGTTAGGGTTAGGGTTAGGGGTTAGTGTTAGTGTTAGGGTTAGGGTTATTATTAGGGGGTTAGGTTTAAGTTTAGGAATAGTGTTAGGGTTAGAATTAGAAATAGGGTTAGTGTTAGGATTAGGGTCAGGATTAGGTTCAGGGTTAGGGTTAGGGTTAGGGTTAGGGTTAGGGTCAGGGAGGGTTTAGGTTTAGGATTAGGGTTAGGTTTAGATTTAGGGTTAGGTTTAGGTTTATTGTTAGATTTAGGATTTAGGGTCTAAAGTTTATGGTTTAGGATTGTTTAAGGTTTAGGGTGGATTAGGTTTAGGGTTTAGAGTTTAGTGTTATGGTTACGGTTAGGGTTAGGGTTAGGGTTAGGGTTAGGATTAGGGTTAAGTTTAGGGTTAGGATTAGGTTTAGGGTTAGGGTTAGGGTTAGGGTTAAGGTTAGGGTTAGGGTTAGGGTTAGGGTTAGGGTTAGGGTTAGGATTAGGGTTAGGGTTAGGGTTAGGGTAAGGGTTAGGGGTTAGGGTTAGGGTTATGGTTATTGTTAGGTTTATGGTTTAGGGTTTAGTGTTTAGGGTTTAAGGTTTAGGGTTTAGGATTGTTTAAGATTTAGGGTGGTTTAGGTTACGAGTTTAGGGTTTAGAGTTTAGGATTGTTTAAGGTTTAGGGTTGTTTAGGGTATAGTGTTTAGGGTTAAAAGTTTAGGGTTGTTTAGGGTTTAGTGTTTAGGGTTTAGGGTTGTTTAAGGTTTAGTGTTTAAGGTTTAGGTTTTAGGGTTGCTTTGGGTTTAGTGTTTAGTGTTGTTTAGGGTATAGTGTTAATGGTTTAGGGTTTAGGGTTATTTAGGGTTTAGTGTTTAAGGTTTAAGGTATAGGGTTGTTTAGGGTTTAGTGTTTAGGGTTGTTTATGGTTTAGTGATTAGGGTTGTTTAGGGTTGTTTAGAGGTTAGTGTTTAGGGTTATTCAGGGTTTATGATTTAGGGTTGTTCAGGGTTTAGGATTTATGGTTGTTCAGGGTTTAGGATTTAGGGATTAAGGTTAAGGGGTTAAGGTTAGGGTTAGGGTTAGGGTTAGGGTTAGGGTTAGCATTAGGGTTAGAGTTAGGGTTAGAGTTAAGGTTATGGGGTTATGTTAGGCTTAAGGTTAGGGTTAGGGTTATGGGGTTAAGGTTAGGGTTGGGGTTAGGGTTAGGTTTAGGTTTAGGGTTAGGGTTAGGGTTATGGTTATTCTTAGATTTATGGTTTAAAATTTAGGGTTTATGGTTTAAGGTTTAGGGTTTAGGATTGTTTAAGTTTTAGGGTGGTTTACGTTTAGGGTATAGGGTTTAGCGTTTAAGATTGTTTAATGTTTAGGGTTGTTTAGGTTTAGCGTTTAGAGTTGTTTAGGGTTTTTTAGGGTTGTTTATGATTTAGTGTTTAGGGTTGTTCAGGATTTATGATTTAGGATATTTTAAGGTTTAGGGTTTAAGGTTGTACAGTGTTTTAGGGTTTAGGGTATAATGTTTAGTGTTAAGGGTTTAGGGTTGTTTAGGGTATAGTGTTAATGGTTTTAGGGTTTAGGCTTGTTTAGGGTTTAGTGTTTAGGGTTTAGGGTTTAGGGTTTTTTAGCGTTTAGTGTTTATAGTTTAGGGTTTAGCGTGCTTTTGGAATTAGTGTTTAGGGTTTTTCGGGGTTTAGGGTTTAGGATTTAGGGAGTTAGGGTTAGTGTTAGGGTTAGGTTTAGGGTTAAGGTGAGGGTTAGGGTGAGGGTTAAGGTTAGGGTTAGGGTTAATGTTAGTGTTAGTGTTAGAATAAGGGTTAGGGTTAGGGATAGGTTTATGGTTAGGGTTAGGGTTAGGGTTAAGGTTAGGGTTAGGGTTAGGGTTAGGGTTAGGGGTTTGGGTTAGGGTTAGTGTTAGGGGTTAGGGGTTAGTGTTAGGGTTAGGGTTAGGGTTAGGGTTAGGTTTAGTGTTAGGGTTATTATTAGGGTGTTAGGTTTTAGTTTAGGATGAGTGTTAGGGTTAGAATTAGAAATAGGGTTAGTGTTAGGATTAGGGTCAGGGTTAGGTTTAGAAATATGGTTAGGGTTAGGGTTAAGGGTAGGGTTAAAGTTAGGGTTAGAATTAAAGTTTAGGGTTTAGTGTTAGGATTAGGGATAGTGTGAGGTTTAGGGTTAGGTTTAGGGTTAGGTTTAGGGTTAGTGTTTGGGTTATGATTAGTGTTAGGATTAGGATTAGGGTTAGGGTAAGGTTTATGTTTAGGGTTAGGGTTAGGGTTAGGGTTAGATTTAGGGTTAGGTTTAGGTTTATTGTTAGATTTAGGGTTTAGGGTTTAAGGTTTATGGTTTAGGATTGTTTAAGTTTAAGGGTGGATTAGGTTTAGGGTTTAGAGTTTATTATTATGGTTACGGTTATGGTTAGGGTTAGGGTTAGAGTTAGGGTTAGGGTTAGGGTTAGGGTTAGGGTTAAGGTTAGGGTTAGTGTTAGGGTTAGGGTTATGGTTAGTGTTAGGATTAGAGTTAGGGTTAGGGTCAGGGTTAGGTTTAGGGTTAGGGATAGGGTTAGGGTTAGATTTAGGGTTAGGTTTAGGTTTATTGTTAGATTTAGGGTTTAGGGTTTAAGGTTTATGGTTTAGGATTGTTTAAAGTTTAGGGTGGATAAGGTTTAGGGTTTAGAGTTTAGTGTTATGGTTAAGGTTAGGGTTAGAGTTAGGGATGGAGTTAGGTTTAGGGTTAGGGTTATGGTAAGGGTTAGGTTTAGGGTTAGGGTTAGAATTAGGGTAAAAGTTAGGGGGTTAGTGTTAGGGTTTGTGTTAGGGTTAGGGTTAGGGTTAGGGTTAGGTTAGGGTTAGGGTTAGGGTTAGGGTTAGGTTAGGGTTAGGGTTAGGTTTAGGGTTAGGTTTAAGGGTTAGGGTTAGTGAAAGGGTTAGGGTTATAATTAGGGGGTTAGGTTTAAGTTTATGATTAGTGTTAGGGTTAGAATTAGAAATAGGGTTAGTGTTAGGATTAGGGTCAGGGTTAGGTTTAGGGTTAGGGTTAGGGTTAGGGTCAGGCAGGGTTTAGGGTTAGGGTTAGGGTTAGGGTTAGATTTAGGGTTAGGTTTAGGTTTATTGTTAGATTTAGGATTTAGGGTCTAAGGTTTATGGTTTAGGATTGTTTAAGTTTTAGGGTGGATTAGGTTTAGGGTTTAGAGTTTAGTGTTATGGTTACGGTTAGGGTTAGGGTTAGGGTTAGGGTTAGGATTAGGGTTAAGGTTAGGGTTAGGATTAGGTTTAGGTTTAGGGTTAGGGTTAGGGTTAGGGTTATGGTTAGAGTTAGGATTAGGGTTAGGGTTAGGGTCAGGTTTAGGTTTAGGGTTAGGGTTAGGGTTAGGGTTAGATTTAGGGTTAGGTTTAGGTTTATTGTTAGATTTAGGGTTTAGGGTTTAAGGTTTATGGTTTAGGATTGTTTAAGGTTTAGGGTGGATTAGGTTTAGGGTTTAAAGTTTAGTATTATGGTTACGGTTAGGGTTAGGGTTAGGGTTAGAGTTAGGTTTAGGGTTATTGTTAGGGTTAGGGTTAGGGTTAAGGTTAGGGTTAGTGTTAGGGTTAGGGTTATGGTTAGTGTTAGGATTAGGGTTAGGGTTAGGGTCAGGGTTAGGTTTAGGTTTAGGGATAGGGTATAGGGTTAGATTTAGGGTTAGGTTTAGGTTTATTGTTAGATTTAGGGTTTAGGGTTTAAGGTTTATGGTTTAGGATTGTTTAAGGTTTAGGGTAGATTAGGTTTAGGGTTTAGAGTTTAGTGTTATGGTTACGGTTAGGGTTAGGGTTAGGGATTGGGTTAGGGTTAGGGTTAGGGTTATGGTAAGTGTTAGGGTTAGGGTTAGGGTTAGGGTAAAAGTTAGGGGGTTAGTGTTACGGTTTGGGTTAGGGTTAGGGTTAGGGTTAGGGTTAGGTTAGGGTTAGGGTTAGGGTTAGGGTTAGGGGTTAGGGTTAGGGTTAGGGTTAGGGTTAGAATTAGGGTCAGGGAGGGTTTAGGGTTAGGGTTAGATTTAGGGTTAGGTTTAGGTTTAATGTTAGATTTAGGGTTTAGGGTCTACGGTTTATGGTTTAGGATTGTTTAAAATTTAGGGTGGATTAGGTTTAGGGTTTAGAGTTTAGTGTTATGGTTACGGATAGGGTTAGGGTTAGGGTTAGGGTTAGGATTAGGGTTAAGATAGGGGTAGGGTTAGGTTTAGGGTTAGGGTTA
>NC_137972.1:101831403-101848903 GCF_963924665.1 Micromys minutus | reverse complement strand
AGGGTTAGGGTTAGAGTTAGGGTTAGGTTTAGGATTAGGGTTAGGGTTAGGTTTAGGGTTAGGGTTAGGGTAAGGGTTAGAGGTTAGGGTTAGGGTTATGGTTATTGTTAGGTTTAGGGTTTAGAGTTTAGTGTTTACGGTTTAAGGTTTAGGGTTTAGGATTGTTTATGATTTAGGGTGGTTTAGGTTAAGGGTTTAGGGTTTAGAGTTTAGGATTGTTTAAGGTTTAGGTTTGTTTAAGGTATAGTGTTTAGGGTTAAAAGTTTAGGGTTGTTTAGGGTTTAGTGATTAGGGTTTAGGGTTGTTTAAGGTTTAGTGTTTAAGGTTTAGGTTTTAGGGTTGTTTTGGGTTTAGTGTTTAGTGTTGTTTAGGGTATAGTGTTAATGGTTTAGGGGTTAGGGTTATTTAGGGTTTAGTGTTTAAGGTTTAAGGTATAGGGTTGTTTAGGGTTTAGTGTTTAGGGTTGTTTATGGTTTAGTGATTAGGGTTGTTTAGGGTTGTTTAGAGGTTAGTGTTTAGGGTTATTCAGGGTTTATGATTTAGGGTTGTTCAGGGTTTAGGATTTATGGTTGTTCAGTGTTTAGGATTTAGGGATTAAGGTTAGGGGGTTAGGGTTAGGGTTAGGGTTAGGGTTAGCATTAGGGTTAGAGTTAGGGTTAGAGTTAGGGTTATGGGGTTATGTTAGGCTTAAGGTTAGGGTTAGGGTTATGGGGTTAAGGTTAGGGTTGGGGTTAGGGTTAGGTTAGGTTTAGGGTTAGGGTTAGGGTTATGGTTATTCTTAGATTTATTGATTAAAATTTAGGGTTTATGGTTTAAGGTTTAGGATTTAGGATTGTTTAAGTTTTAGGGTGGTTTAGGTTTAGGGTATAGAATTTAGCGTTTCAGATTGTTTAATGGTTAGGGTTGTTTAGGTTTTAGCGTTTAGAGTTGTTTAGGGTTTTTTAGGGTTGTTTATGATTTTGTGTAGGGTTGTTCAGGATTTATGATTTAGGATATTTTAAGGTTTAGGGTTTAAGGTTGTATAGTGTTTTAGGGTTTAGGGTATAATGTTTAGTGTTAAGGGTTTAGGGTTGTTTAGGGTATAGTGTTAATGGTTTTAGGGTTTAGGCTTGTTTAGTGTTTAGTGTTTAGGGTTTAGGGTTTAGGGTTTTTTAGTGTTTAGTGTTTATAGTTTAGGGTTTAGGGTGCTTTTGGAATTAGTGTTTAGGGTTTTTCGGGGTTTAGGGTTTAGGATTTAGGGTGTTAGGGTTAGTGTTAGGGTTAGGTTTAGGGTTAAGGTGAGGGTTAGGGTGAGGGTTAAGGTTAGGGTTAGGGTTAAGGTTAGTGTTAGTGTTAGGGTAAGGGTTAGGGTTAGGGATAGGGTTAGGGTTAGGGTTAGGGTTAGGGTTAAGGTTAGGGTTAGGGTTACGGTTAGAGTTAGGGTTAGGGTTAGGGTTAGGGTTAGGGTTAGGGGTTAGGGTTAGGGTTAGTGTTAGGGGTTAGGGGTTAGTGTTAGGGTTACTGTTAGGGTTAGGGTTAGAGTTAGGTTTAGTGTTAGGGTTATTATTAGGGGGTTAGGTTTTAGTTAAGGATTAGTGTTAGGGTTAGATTTAGAAATAGGGTTAGTGTTAGGATTAGGGTCAGTGTTAGGTTTAGAAATAGGGTTAGGGTTAGGGTTAAGGGTAGGGTTAGGGTTAGGATTTGATTTAAAGTTTAGGGTTTAGTGTTAGGATTAGGAATAGTGTGAGGTTTAGGGTTAGGTTTAGGGTTAGGGTTAGGGTTAGTGTTTGGGTTATGATTAGTGTTAGGATTAGGGTTAGGGTTAGGGTCAGGTTTAGGTTTAGGGTTAGGGTTAGAATTAGGGTTAGATTTAGGGTTAGGTTTAGGTTTATTGTTAGATTTAGGGTTTAGGGTTTAAGGTTTATGGTTTAGGATTGTTTAAGGTTTAGGGTGGATTAGGTTTAGGGTTTAAAGTTTAGTATTATGGTTACGGTTAGGGTTAGGGTTAGGGTTAGAGTTAGGTTTAGGGTTATTGTTAGGGTTAGGGTTAGGGTTAAGTTTAGGGTTAGTGTTAGGTTTAGGGTTATGGTTAGTGTTAGGATTAGGGTTAGGGTTAGGGTCAGGGTTAGGTTTAGGGTTAGGGATAGGGTTAGTTTTAGATTTAGGGTTAGGTTTAGGTTTATTGTTAGATTTAGGGTTTAGGGTTTAAGGTTTATGGTTTAGGATTGTTTAAGGTTTAGGGTAGATTAGGTTTAGGGTTTAGAGTTTAGTGTTATGGTTACGGTGAGGGTTAGGGTTAGGGATTGGGTTAGGGTTAGGGTTAGGGTTATGGTAAGGGTTAGGGTTAGGGTTAGGGTTAGGGTAAAAGTTAGGGGGTTAGTTTTAGGGTTTGGGTTAGGGTTAGGGTTAGGGTTAGGGTAGGGTTAGGGTTAGGGTTAGGGTTAGGGTTAGGGTTAGTGTTAGGTTTAGGGTTATTATTAGGGGGTTAGGTTTAAGTTTAGGATCAGTGTTAGGGTTAGAATTAGAAATGGGTTTAGTGTTAGGATTAGGGTCAGGGTTAGGTTTAGGGTTAGGGTTAGGGTTAGGGTTAGGGTTAGGGTCAGGGAGGGTTTAGGGTTAGGGTTAGATTTAGGGTTAGGTTTAGGTTTATTGTTAGATTCATGGTTTAGTGTCTACGGTTTATAATTTAGGATTTTTAAAGGTTTAGGGTGGATTAGGTTTAGGGTTTAGAGTTTAGTGTTATGGTTACGGTTAGGGTTAGGGTTAGGGTTAGGGTTAGGATTAGGGTTAAGGTTAGGGTTAGTGTTAGGTTAGGGTTAGGGTTAGGGTTAGGGTTAGGGTAAGGGTTAGGGGTTAGGGTTAGTGTTAGGGTTAAGGTTAGGGTTAGGGTTAAGGTTAGTGTTAGGGTTAGGGTTAGGGTTAGGGTTAGGGTTAGGGTTAGGTTTAGGGTAAGTTTAGGGTTAGGGTTAGGGTTAGGGTTAGGGGTTAGGGTTAGGGTTAGGGTTAGGGGTTAGGGGTTAGGGTTAAGGTTAGGGTTAGTGTTAGGGTTATGGTTAGGGTTAGGGTGAGGGTTAGGGTTAGGGTTATGTGGTTATGTTAGGCTTAAGGTTAGGGTTAGGGTTATGGGGTTAAGGTTAGGGTTGGGGTTAGGGTTAGGTTTAGATTTAGGGTTAGGGTTAGGGTTATGGTTATTCTTAGATTTATGGTTTAAAATTTAGGGTTTATGGTTTAAGGTTTAGGGTTTAGGATTGTTTAAGTTTTAGGGTGGTTTAGGTTTAGGGTATTGGGTTTAGCGTTTAAGATTGTTTAATGTTTAGGGTTGATTATGTTTTAGCGTTTAGAGTTGATTATGTTTTTTTAGGGTTGTTTATGATTTAGTGTTTAGGGTTGTTCAGGATTTATGATTTAGGATATTTTAAGGTTTAGGGTTTAAGGTTGTATAGTGTTTTAGGGTTTAGGCTATAATGTTTAGGGTTAAGGGTTTAGGGTTGTTTAGGGTATAGTGTTAAGGGTTTTAGGGTTTAGGCTTGTTTAGGGTTTAGTGTTTAGGGTTTAGGGTTTAGGGTTTTTTAGCGTTTAGTGTTTAGAGTTTAGGGTTTAGGGTGCTTTTGGAATTAGTGCTTAGAGTTTTTCTGGGTTTAGGGTTTAGGATTTAGGGTGTTAGGGTTAGTGTTAGGGTTAAGTTTAGGGTTAGGGTGAGGGTTAGGGTGAGGGTTAGGGTGAGGGTTAAGGTTAGGGTTAGGGTTAAGTTTAGTGTTAGTGTTAGGGTAAGGGTTAGGGTTAGGGATAGGGTTAGGGTTAGGGTTAGGGTTAGGGTTAGGGTTAGTGTTAGGGTTAGGTTAGGGTTAGGGTTAGGGTTAGGGGTTAGGGTCAGGGTTAGTGTTAGGGGTTAGGGGTTAGGGTTAGGGTTAGGGCTAGGGTTATGGTTAGTGTTAGGATTAGGGTTAGGGTTAGGGTCAGGGTTAGGTTTAGGGTTAGGGTTAGGGTTAGGGTTAGATTAAGGGATAGGTTTATGTTTATTGTTAGATTTAGGGTTTAGGATTTAAGGTTTATGGTTTAGGATTGTTTAAGGTTTAGGGTGGATTAGGTTTAGGGTTTAGAGTTTAGTATTATGGTTACGGTTAGGGTTAGGGTTAGGGTTAGGGTTAGGGTTAGGGTTAGGGTTAGGGTTAGGTTTAGGGTTAGGGTTAGGGTTAAGGTTAGTGTTAGGCCTAGGGTTAGGGTTATGGTTAGTGTTAGGATTAGGGTTAGGTTTAGGGTCAGGGTTAGGTTTAGGGTTAGGGTTAGGGTTAGGGTTAGATTTAGGGTCAGTTTTAGGTTTATTGTCAGATTTAGGGTTTAGGGTTTAAGGTTTATGGTTTAGGATTGTTTAATGTTTAGGGTGGATTAGGTTTAGGGTTTAGAGTTTAGTGTTATGGTTACAGTTAGTGTTAGGGTTTGGGTTAGGGTTAGGGTTAGGGTTAGGGTAATGGTCAGGGTTAGCGTTAGGGTTAGGGTAAGGGTTAGGGGTTAGTGTTAGGGTTAGGGTAAGGGTTAGGGTTAGCGTTAGGTTAGGGTTAGGGTTAGGGTTAGGGTTAGGGGTTAGGGTTAGTGTTAGGGTTAGGGTTATTATTAGGGGGTTAGGTTTAAGTTTAGGATTAGTGTTAGGGTTAGAATTAGAAATAGGGTTAGTGTTAGGATTAGGGTCAGGGTTAGGTTTAGGGTTAGGGTTAGGGTTAGGGTTAGGGTCAGGGAGGCTTTAGGGTTAGGGTTAGGATTAGGGTTAGATTTAGGGTTAGGTTTAGGTTTATTGTTAGATTTAGGATTTCGGGTCTAAGGTTTATGGTTTAGGATTGTTTAAGGTTTAGGATGGATTAGGTTTAGGGTTTAAAGTTTAGTGTTATTTTTACGGTTAGGGTTAGGGTTAGGTTTAGGTTTAGGATTAGGGTTAAGGTTAGGGTTAGGATTAGGTTTAGGGTTAGGGTTAGGGTTAGGGTTAGGGTTAGGGTTAGGGTTAGGTTTAGGGTTAGGATTAGGGTTAGGGTTAGGGTTAGAGTAAGGGTTAGAGGTTAGGTTTAGGGTTATGGTTATTGTTAGGTTTAGGGTTTAGGGTTTAGTGTTTAGGGTTTAAGGTTTAGGGTTTAGGATTGTTTAAGATTTAGGGTGGTTTAGGTAAAGGGTTTAGGGTTTAGAGTTTAGGATTGTTTAAGGTTTAGGGTTGTTTAGGGTATAGTGTTTAGGGTTAAAAGTTTAGGGTTGTTTAGGGTTTAGTGTTTAGGGTTTAGGGTTTTTTAAGGTTTAGTGTTTAAGGTTTAGGTTTTAGGGTTGTTTTGGGTTTAGTGTTTAGTGTTGTTTAGGGTATAGTGTTAATGGTTTAGGGTTTAGGGTTATTTAGGGTTTAGTGTTTAAGGTTTAGTGTATAGGGTTCTTTAGGGTTTAATGTTTAGGGTTGTTTATGGTTTAGTGATTAGGGTTGTTTAGGGTTGTTTAGAGGTTAGTGTTTAGGGTTATTCAGGGTTTATGATTTAGGGTTGTTCAGGGTTTAGGATTTATGGTTGTTCAGGGTTTAGGATTTAGGGATTAAGGTTAAGGGGTTAGGGTTAGGGTTAGGGTTAGGGTTAGGGTTAGGGTTAGGGTTAGGGTTAGGGTTAGGGTTAAGGTTAGGGTTAGGGTTAGGGTTAGGGTTATGGTTAGTGTTAGGATTAGGGTTAGGGTTAGGGTCAGGGTTAGGTTTAGGGTTAGGGTTAGGGTTAGGGTTAGGGTTAGGGTTAGATTTAGGGTCAGGTTTAGGTTTATTGTTAGATTTAGGGTTTAGGGTTTAAGGTTTATGGTTTAGGATTGTTTAAGGTTTACGGTGGATTATGTTTAGGGTTTAGAGTTTAGTGTTATGGTTACGATTAGTGTTAGGGTTAGGGTAATGGTTAGGGTTAGGGTTAGGGTTAGGGTTAGGGTTAGGTTAGGGTTAGGGTTAGGGTTAGGGTTAGGGTTAGGGGTTAGGGTTAGTTTTAGGGTTAGGGTTATTATTAGGGGGTTAGGTTTAAGTTTAGGATTATTGTTAGGGTTAGAATTAGAAATAGGGTTAGTGTTAGGATTAGGGTCAGGGTTAGGTTTAGGGTTAGGGTTAGGGTTAGGGTGAGGGTTAGGATCAGGGAGGGTTTAGGGTTAGGGTTAGGGTTAGGGTAAGATTTAGGTTTAGGTTTAGGTTTATTGTTAGATTTAGGATTTAGGGTCTAAGGTTTATGGTTTAGGATTGTTTAAGTTTTAGGGTGGATTAGGTTTAGGGTTTAGAGTTTAGTGTTATGGTTACGGTTAGGGTTAGGGTTATGGTTAGGGTTAGGATTAGGGTTAAGGTTAGGGTTAGGATTAGGTTTAGGTTTAGGGTTAGGGTTATTGTTAGGGTTAGGGTTAGGGTTAGGGTTAGGGTTAGGATTAGGGTTAGGGTTAGGGTTAGGTTAAGTTTTAGGGGTTAGGGTTAGGGTTATGGTTATTGTTAGGTTTAGGGTTTAGGGTTTAGTGTTTAGGGTTTAAGGTTTAGGGTTTAGGATTGTTTAAGATTTAGGGTGGTTTACGTTAAGGGTTTAGGGTTTAGAGTTTAGGATTGTTTAAGGTTTAGGGTTGTTTAGGGTATAGTGTTTAGGGTTAAAAGTTTAGGGTTGTTTAGGGTTTAGTGTTTAGGGTTTAGGGTTGTTTAATGTTTAGTGTTTAAGGTTTAGGTTTTAGGGTTGTTTTGGGTTTAGTGTTTACTGTTGTTTAGGGTATAGTGTTAATGGTTTAGGGTTTAGTGTTATTTAGGGTTTAGTGTTTAAGGTTTAGGGTATAGGGTTGTTTAGGATTTAGTGTTTTGGGTTGTTTATGGTTTAGTGATTAGGGTTGTTTAGGGTTGTTTAGAGGTTAGTGTTTAGGGTTATTCAGGGTTTATGATTTAGGGTTGTTCAGGGTTTAGGATTTATGGTTGTTCAGGGTTTAGGATTTAGGGATTAAGGTTAAGGGTTTAGGGTTATGGTTAGGGTTAGGGTTAGGGTTAGCATTTGGGTTAGAGTTAGGGTTAGAGTTAGGATTATGGGGTTATGTTAGGCTTAAGGTTAGGGTTAGGGTTAAGGGGTTAAGGTTAGGGTTGGGGTTAGGGTTAGGTTTAGGTTTAGGGTTAGGGTTAGGGTTATGGTTATTCTCAGATTTAAGGTTTAAATTTTAGGGTTTATGGTTTAAGGTTTAGGGTTTAGGATTGTTTAAGTTTTAGGGTGGTTTAGGTTTAGGGTATAGGGTTTAGCGTTTAAGATTGTTTAATATTTAGGGTTGTTTAGGTTTTTGCGTTTAGAGTTGTTTAGGGTTTTTTAGGGTTGTTTATGATTTAGTGTTTAGGGTTGTTCAGGATTTATGATTTAGGATATTTTAAGGTTTAGGGTTTAAGGTTGTATAGTGTTTTAGGGTTTTGTGTATAATGTTTAGGGTTAAGGGTTTAGGGTTGTTTAGGGTATAGTGTTAATGATTTTAGGGTTTAGGCTTGTTTAGTGTTTAGTGTTTAGGGTTTAGGATTTAGGGTTTTTTAGCGTTTAGTGTTTATAGTTTAAAGTTAAGGGTGCTTTTGGAATTAGTGTTTAAGGTTTTTCGGGGTTTAGGGTTTAGGATTTAGGGTGTTAGGGTTAGTGTTAGGGTTAGGTTTAGGGTTAAGGTGAGGGTTAGGGTGAGGGTTAAGGTTAGGGTTAGGGTTAAGGTTAGTGTTAGTGTTAGGGTAAGGGTTAGGGTTAGGGATAGGGTTAGGGTTAGGTTTAGGGTTAGGGTTAAGGTTAGGGTTAGGGTTAGGGTTAGGGTTAGGGTTAGGGTTAGGGGTTAGGGTTAGGGTTAGTGTTAGGGGTTAGGGGTTAGTGTTAGGGTTAGGGTTAGGGTTAGGGTTAGGTTTAGTGTTAGGGTTATTATTAGGGGGTTAGGTTTTAGTTTAGGATTAGTGTTAGGGTTAGAATTAGAAATAGGGTTAGTGTTAGGATTAGGGTCAAGGTTAGGTTTAGGGATATGGTTAGGGTTAGTGTTAAGGGTAGGGTTAGGGTTAGGGTTAGATTTAAAGGTTAGGGTTTAGTGTTAAGATTAGGGAAAGTGTGAGGTTTACGGTTAGGTTTAGGGTTAGGGTTAGAGATAGTGTTTGGGTTATGATTAGTGTTATTATTAGGGTTAGGGTTAGGGTCAGGTTTAGGTTTAGGTTTAGGGTTAGGGTTAGGGTTAGATTTAGGGTTAGGTTTAGGTTTATTGTTAGATTTAGGGTTTAGGGTTTAAGGTTTAAGGTTTAGGATTGTTTAAGGTTTAGGGTAGATTAGGTTTAGGGTTTAGAGTTTAGTATTATGGTTACGGTTAGGGTTAGGGTTAGGGTTAGAGTTAGGGTTAGGGTTAGGGTTAGGGTTAGGGTTAAGGTTAGGCTTAATGTTAGGGTTAGGGTTATGGTTAGTGTTAGGATTAGGGTTAGGGTTAGGGTCAGGGTTAGGTTTAGGGTTAGCGATAGGCTTAGGGTTAGATTTAGGTTTAGGTTTAGGTTTATTGTTAGATTTAGGGTTTAGGGTTTAAGGTTTATGGTTTAGGATTGTTTAAGGTTTAGGGTGGATTAGGTTTAGGGTTTAGAGTTTAGTGTTATGGTTACGGTTAGGGTTAGGGTTAGGGATGGGGTTAGGGTTAGGGTTAGGGTTATGGTAAGGGTTAGGGTTAGGGTTAGGGTTAGGGTTATGGTAAAAGTAAGGGGGTTAGTGTTAGGGTTTGGGTTAGGGTTAGGGTTAGGGTTAGGTTTAGGTTAGGGTTAGGGTTAGGGTTAGTGTTAGTGTTAGGGTTATTATTAGGGGGTTAGGTTTAAGTTTAGGATTAGTGTTAGGGTTAGAGTTAGAAATAGGGTTAGTGTTAGGATTAGGGTCAGGGTTAGGTTTAGGGTTAGGGTTAGGGTTAGGGTTAGGGTTAAAGTCAGGGAGGGTTTAGGGTTAGGGTTAGGGTTAGGGTTAGATTTAGGGTTAGGTTTAGGTTTATTGTTAGATTTAGGATTTAGGGTCTAAGTTTTATGGTTTAGGATTTTTTAAGGTTTAGGGTGGATTAGGTTTACGGTTTAGAGTTTAGTGTCATGGTTACGGTTAGGGTTAGGGTTAGGGTTAGGGTTAGGATTAGGGTTAAGGTTAGGGTTAGGATTAGGTTTAGGGTTAGGGTTAGGGTTAGGGTTAGGGTTATGGTTAGGGTTAGGATTAGAATTAGGGTTAGGGTTAGGGTAAGGGTTAGGGGTGAGGGTTAGGGTTATGGTTATTGTTAGGTTTAGGGTTTAGGGTTTAGTGTTTAGGGTTTAAGGTTTAGGGTTTTGGATTGTTTAAGATTTAGGGTGGTTTACGTTAAGGGTTTAGGGTTTAGAGTTTAGGATTATTTAAGGTTTAGGGTTGTTTAGGGTATAGAGTTTAGGGTTAAAAGTTTAGGGTTGTTTAGGGTTTAGTGTTTAGGGTTTAGGGTTGTTTAAGGTTTAGTGTTTAAGGTTTAGGTTTTAGGGTTTTTTTGGGTTAAGTGTTTAGTGTTGTTTAGGGTATAGTGTTAATGGTTTAGGGTTTAGGGTTATTTACGGTTTAGTGTTTAAGGTTTAGGGTATAGGGTTGTTTAGGGTTTAGTGTTTAGGGTTGTTTATGGTTTAGTGATTAGGGTTGTTTAGGGTTGTTTAGAGTTTAGTGTTTAGGGTTATTCAGGGTTTATGATTTAGGGTTGTTCAGGGTTTAGGATTTATGGTTGTTCAGGTTTTAGGATTTAGGGATTAAGGTTAATGGGTTAGGGTTAGGGTTAGGTTTAGGGTTAGGGTTAGCATTAGGGTTAGAGTTAGGGTTAGAGTTAGGGTTAGAGTTAGGGTTATGGGGTTATGTTAGGCTTAAGGTTAGGGTTAGGGTTATGGGGTTAAGGTTAGGGTTGGGGTTAGGGTTAGGTTTAGGTTTAGGTTTAGGGTTAGGGTTATGGTTATTCTTAGATTTATGGTTTAAAATTTAGGGTTTACGGTTTAAGGTTTAGGGTTTAGGATTGTTTAAATTTTAGGGTGGTTTAGGTTTAGGGTATAGAATTTAGCGTTTAAGATTGTTTAATGGTTAGGGTTGTTTAGGTTTTAGCGTTTAGAGTTGTTTAGGGTTTTTTAGGGTTGTTTATAATTTAGTGTTTAGGGTAGTTCAGGATTTATGATTTAGGATATTTTAAGGTTTAGGGTTTAAGGTTGTATAGTGTTTTAGGGTTTAGGGTATAATGTTTAGGGTTAAGGGTTTAGGGTTGTTTAGGGTATAGTGTTAATGGTTTTAGGGTTTAGGCTTGTTTAGGGTTTAGTGTTTAGGGTTTAGGGTTTAGGGTTTTTTAGCGTTTAGTGTTTATAGTTTAGGGTTTAGGGTGCTTTTGGAATTAGTGTTTCGGGTTTTTCGGGGTTTAAGGTTTAGGATTTAGGGTGTTAGGGTTAGTGTTAGGGTTAGGTTTAGGGTTAAGGTGAGGGTTAGGGTGAGGTTTAAGGTTAGGGTTAGGGTTAAGGTTAGTGTTAGTGTTAGGGTAAGGGTTAGGGTTAGAGATAGGGTTAGGGTTAGAATTAGGGTTAAGGTTAGGGTTAGGGTTAGGGTTAGGGGTTAGGGTTAGGGTTAGTGTTAGGGGTTAGGGGTTAGGGGTTAGTGTTAGGGTTAGGGTTAGCGTTAGGGTTAGGGTTAGGTTTAGTGTTAGGGTTATTATTAGGGGGTTAGGTTTTAATTTAGGATTAGTGTTAGGGTTAGAATTAGAAATAGGGTTAGTGTTAGGATTAGGGTCAGGGTTAGGTTTAGGGATAGGGTTAGGGTTAAGGGTAGGGTTAGGGTTAGGGTTAGATTTAAAGTTTAGGGTTTAGTGTTAGGATTAGGGATAGTGTGAGTTTTAAGGTTAGGTTTATGGTTAGGGTTAGGGTTAGTGTTTGGGTTATGATTAGTGTTAGGATTAGGGTTAGGGTTAGGGTCAGGTTTAGGTTTAGGGTTAGGGTTAGGGTTAGAATTAGATTTAGGTTTAGGTTTAGGTTTATTGTTAGATTTAAGGTTTAGGGTTTAAGGTTTATGATTTAGGATTGTTTAAGGTTTAGGGTGGATTGGGTTTAGGGTTTAGAGTTTAGTATTATGGTTACGGTTAGGGTTAGGGTTAGGGTTAGAGTTAGGGTTAAGGTTAGGGTTAGGGTTAGGGTTAAGGTTAGGGTTAGTGTTAGGGTTAGGGTTATGGTTAGTGTTAGGATTAGGGTTAGGGTTAGGGTCAGGGTTAGGTTTAGGGTTAGGGATAGGGTTAGGTTTAGATTTAGGGTTAGGTTTAGGTTTATTGTTAGATTTAGGGTTTAGGGTTTAAGGTTTATGGTTTAGGATTGTTTAAGGTTTAGGGTGGATTAGGTTTAGGGTTTAGAGTTTAGTGTTATGGTTACGGTTAGGGTTAGGGTTAGGGATGGGGTTAGGGTTAGGGTTAGGGTTATGGTAAAGGTTAGGGTTAGGGTTAGGGTTAGGGTAAAAGTTAGGGGGTTAGTGTTAAGGTTTGGGTTAGGGTTAGGGTTAGGGTTAGGGTTAGATTAGGGTTAGGGTTAGGGTTAGGGGTTAGGGTTAGTGTTAGGGTTAGGGTTATTATTAGGGGGTTAGGGTTAAGTTTAGGATTAGTGTTAGGGTTAGAATTAGAAATTGGTTTAGTGTTAGGATTAGGGTCAGGGTTAGGTTTAGGGTTAGGGTTAGGGTTAGGGTCAGGGAGGGTTTAGGGTTAGGGTTAGATTTAGGATTAGGTTTAGGTTTAATGTTAGATTTGGGTTTAGGGTCTACGGTTTATGGTTTAGGATTGTTTAAGGTTTAGGGTGGATTAGGTTTAGGGTTTAGAGTTTAGTGGTATGGTTACGGTTAGGGTTAGCGTTAGGGTTAGGGTTAGGGTTAGGATTAGGTTTAAGGTTAGGGTTAAAGTTAGGTTTAGGGTTAGGGTTAGGGTTAGGGTTAGGGTTAGGGTTATGGTTAGGGTTAGGGTTACGGTTAGGTTTAGGGTTAAGGTTAGGGTTAGGGTTAGGGTAAGGGTTAGGGGTTAGGGTTAGGGTTAGGGTTAAGGTTAGGGTTAGGGTTAAGGTTAGGGTTAGGGTTAGAGTTAGGGTTAGGGTTAGGGTTAGGGTTAGGGTTAGGGTAAGCTTAGGGTTAGGGTTAGGGTTAGGGTTAGGGGTTAGGGTTAGGGTTAGTGTTAGGGGTTAGGGGTTAGGGTTAGGGTTAGGGTTAGGGTTAGGGTTAGGGTTAGGGTGAGTGTTAGGGTTAGGGTTATGTGGTTATGTTAGGCTTAAGGTTAGGGTTAGGGTTAGGGTTAGGGTAAGGTTAGGGTTAGGGTTAGGGTTAGGGTTAGGGGTTAGGGGTTAGGGTTAGGGTTAGAGTTAGGGTTAGGGTTAGGTTAGGGTTAGGGTTAGTGTGAGGGTTAGGGTTAGGGTTATGTGGTTAAGGTTAGGTTTGGGGTTAGGGTTAGGTTTAGGTTTAGGGTTAGAGTTAGGGTTATGGTTATTCTTAGATTTATGGTTTAAAATTAAGGGTTTATGGTTTAAGGTTTAGGGTTTAGGATTGTTTAAGTTTTAGGGTGGTTTAGGTTTAGGGTATAGGGTTTAGCGTTTAAGATTGTTTAATGTTTAGGGTTGTTTATGTTTTAGCGTTTAGAGTTGTTTAGGTTTTTTTAGGGTTGTTTATGATTTAGTTTTTAGGGTTGTTCAGGATTTAAGATTTAGGATATTTTAAGGTTTAGGGTTTAAGGTTGTATAGTGTTTTAGGGTTTAGGCTATAATGTTTAGGGTTAAGAGTTTAGGGTTGTTTAGAGTATAGTGTTAATGGTTTTAGGGTTTAGGCTTGTTTAGGGTTTAGTGTTTAGGGTTTAGGGTTTTTTAGCGTTTAGTGTTTAGAGTTTAGGGTTTAGGGTGCTTTTGGAATTAGTGTTTAGGGTTTTTCTGGGTTTAGGGTTTAGGATTTAGGGTGTTAGGGTTAGTGTTAGGGTTAGGTTAAGGGTTAGGGTGAGGGTTAGGGTGAGGGTTAAGGTTAGGGTTAGGGTTAAGGTTAGTGTTAGTGTTAGGGTAAGGGTTAGGGTTAGGGATAGGGTTAGGGTTAGGGTTAGGGTTAGGGTTAGGGTTAGTGTTAGGGTTGGGTTAGGGTTAGGGTTAGGGTTAGGGGTTAGGGTTAGGGTTAGTGTTAGGGGTTAGGGGTTAGGGTTAGGGTTAGGGTTAGGGTTAGGTTTAGTGTTAGGGTTATTATTAGGGGATTAGGTTTAAGTTTAGGATTAGTGTTAGTGTTAGAATTAGAAATAGGGTTAGTGTTAGGATTAGGGTCAGGGTTAGGTTTAGGGATATGGTTAGGGTTAGGGTTAAGGGTAGGGTTAGGGTTAGGGTTAGATTTAAAGTTTAGGGTTTAGTGTTAGGATTAGGGATAGTGTGAGGTTTAGGGTTAGGGTTAGCTTTAGGGTTAGGGTTAGGGTTAGTGTTTGGGTTATGGTTAGTGTTAGGATTAGGGTTAGGGTTAGGGTCAGGGTTAGGTTTAGGGTTAGGGTTAGGGTTAGGTTTAGATTAAGGGTTAGGTTTAGGTTTATTTTTAGATTTAGGGTTTAGGGTTTAAAGTTTATGGTTTAGAATTGTTTAAGGTTTAGGGTGGATTAGGTTTAGGGTTTAGAGTTTAGTATTATGGTTACGGTTAGGGTTAGGGTTAGGGTTAGGGTTAGGGTTAGGGTTAGGGTTAAGGTTAGTGTTAGGGTTAGGGTTAGGGTTATGGTTAGTGTTAGGATTAGGGTTAGGGTTAGGGTCAGGGTTAGGTTTAGGGTTAGGGTTAGGGTTAGGGTTAGATTTAGGGTCAGGTTTAGGTTTATTGTTAGATTTAGGGTTTAGGGTTTAAGGTTTATGGTTTAGGATTTTTTAAGGTTTAGGGTGGATTAGGTTTATGGTTTAGAGTTTAGTGTTATGGTTACGGTTAGTGTTAGGGTTAGGGTTAGGGTTAGGGTTAGGGTTAGGGTTAGGGTAATGCTTAGGGTTAGGGTTAGGGTTAGGATTAGGTTTAGGGTTAGGGTTAGGGTAAGGGTTAGGGTTTAGGGTTAGAGTTATGGTTATTGTTAGGTTTAGGGTTTAGGGTTTAGTGTTTAGGGTTTAAGGTTTAGGGTTTAGGATTGTTTAAGATTTAGGGTGGTTTAGGTTAAGGGTTTAGGGTTTAGACTTTAGGATTGTTTAAGGTTTTGGGTTATTTAGGGTACAGTGTTTAGGGTTAAAAGTTTACGGTTTTTTAGGCTTTAGTTTTTAGGGTTTAGGGTTGTTTAAGTTTTAGTGTTTAAGGTTTAGGTTTTAGGGTTGTTTTGGGTTAATGTTTAGTGTTGTTTAGGGTATAGTGTTAATGGTTTAGGTTTTAGGGTTATTTAGGGTTTAGTGTTTAAGGTTTAGGGTGTAGGGTTGTTTAGGGTTTAGTGTTTAGGGTTGTTTATGGTTTAGTGATTAGGGTTGTTTAGGGTTGTTTAGAGGTTAGTGTTTAGCGTTATTCAGGGTTTATGATTTAGGGTTCTTCAGGGTTTAGGATTTATGGTTGTTCAGGGTTTAGGATTTAGGAATTAAGGTTAAGGGGTTAGGGTTAGGTTTAGGGTTAGGGTTAGGGTTAGGGTTAGGGTTAGGGTTAGGGTTAGGGTTAGGGTTAGGGTTAAGGTTAGGGTTAGGGTTAGGGTTATGGTTAGTGTTAGGATTAGGGTTAGGGTTATGGTCAGGGTTAGGTTTAGGGTTAGGGTTAGGGTTAGATTTAGGGTCAGGTTTAGGTTTATTGTTAGATTTAGGGTTTAGGGTTTAAGGTTTATGGTTTAGGATTGTTTAAAGTTTAGGGTGGATTAGGTTTAGGGTTTAGAGTTTAGTGTTATGGTTATGGTTAGTGTTAGGGTTAGGGTTAGGGTTAGGGTTAGGGTTAGGGTTAGGGTAATGGTTAGGGTTAGGGTTAGGGTTAGGGTTAGGGTAAAGGTTAGGAGTTAGTGTTAGGGTTAGGGTTAGGGTTAGGGTTAGGTTAGGGTTAGGGTTAGGGTTAGGGTTAGGGTTAGGGTTAGTGTTAGGGTTAGGGTTATTATTAGGGGGTTAGGTTTAAGTTTAGGATTAGTGTTAGGGTTAGAATTAGAAATAGGGTTAGTGTTAGGATTAGGGTCAGGGTTAGGTTTAGGGTTAGGGTTAGGGTTAGGGTTAGATTTAGGGTCAGGTTTAGGTTTATCGTTAGATTTAGGGTTTAGGGTTTAAGGTTTATGGTTTAAGATTGTTTAAGGTTTAGGGTGGATTAGGTTTAGGGTTTAGAGTTTAGTGTTATGGTTACGGTTAGTGTTAGGGTTAGGGTTAGGGTTAGGGTTAGGGTAATGGTTAGGGTTAGGGTTAGGGTTAGGGTTAGGGTAAGGGTTAAGGTTAGGGGCTAGGGTTAGTGTTAGGGTTAGGGTTATTATTAGGGGGTTAGGTTTAAGTTTGGGATTAGTGTTAGGCTTAGAATTAGAAATAGGGTTAGTGTTAGGATTAGGGTCAGGGTTAGGTTTAGCGTTAGGGTTAGGGTTAGGGTTAGGGTTAGGTTTAGGGTTAGATTTAGGGTTAGGTTTAGTTTTATTGTTAGATTTAGGATTTAGGGTCTAAGGTTTATGGTTTAGGATTGTTTAAGGTTTAGGGTGGATTAGGTTTAGGGTTTAGAGTTTAGTGTTATGGTTACGGTTAGGGTTAGGGTTAGGGTTAGGGTTAGGATTAGGGTTAAGGTTAGGGTTAGGATTAGGTTTAGAGTTAGGGTTAGGGTTAGGGTTAGGGTTAGGGTTAGGGTTAGGGTTAGGGTTAGGGTTAGGGTTAGGGTTAGGGTAAGGGTTAGGGGTTAGGGTTAGGGTTATGGTTATTGTTAGGTTTAGGGTTTAGGGTTTAGTGTTTAGGGTTTAAGGTTTAGGGTTTAGGATTGTTTAAGATTTAGGGTGGTTTAGGTTAAGGGTTTAGGGTTTAGACTTTAGGATTGTTTAAGGTTTAGGGTTGTTTAGGGTATAGCGTTTAGGGTTAAAAGTTTAGGGTTCTTTAGGCTTTAGTGTTTAGGGTTTAGGGTTGTTTAAGTTTTAGTGTTTAAGGTTTAGGCTTTAGGGTTGTTTTGGTTTAATGTTTAGTGTTTTTTAGGGTATAGTGTTAATGGTTTAGGGTTTACGGTTATTTAGGTTATAGTGTTTTAGGTTTAGGGTATAGGGTTGTTTAGGGTTTAGTGTTTAGGTTAGTTTATGGTTTAGTTTAGGGTTGTTTAGGGTTGTTTAGAGGTTATTGTTTAGGGTTATTCAGGGTTTATGATTTAGGGTTGTTCAGTGTTTAGGATTTATGGTTGTTCTGGGTTTAGGATTTAGGGATTAAGGTTAAGGGGTTAGGGTTAGGGTTAGGGTTAGTGTTAGGGTTAGGGTTAGGGTTAGGGTTAGAGTTAGGGTTAGGGTTAGAGTTAGGGTTAGGGTTAGGGTTAGGGTTATGGTTAGTGTTAGGATTAGGGTTAGGGTTAGGGTCAGGGTTAGGTTTAGGGTTAGGGTTAAGGTTAGGGTTAGATTTAGGGTCAGGTTTAGGTTTATTGTTAGATTTAGGGTTTAGGGTTTAAGGTTTATGGTTTAGGATTGTTTAAGGTTTAGGGTGGATTAGGTTTAGGGTTTAGAGTTTAGTGTTATGGTTATGGTTAGTGTTAGGGTTAGGGTTAGGGTTAGGGTTAGGGTTAGGTTTAGGGTAATAGTTAGGGTTAGGGTTAGAGTTAGGGTTAGGGTAAGGGTTAGGGGTTAGTGTTAGGATTAGGGTTAGGGTTAGGTTAGTGTTAGGGTTAGGGTTAGGGTTAGGGTTAGGGGTTAGGGTTAGTGTTAGGGTTAGGGTTATTATTAGGGGGTTAGGTTTAAGTTTAGGATTAGTGTTAGGGTTAGAATTAGAAATAGGGTTAGTGTTAGGATTAGGGTCAGGGTTAGGTTTAGGGTTAGGGTTAGGGTTAGGGTTAGGGTTAGGGTTAGGGTTAGGGTTAGGGTCAGAGAGGGTTTAGGGTTAGGGTTAGGGTTAGGGTTAGATTTGGGGTTAGGTTTAGGTTTATTGTTAGATTTAGGATTTAGGGTCTAAGGTTTCTGGTTTAGGATTGTTTAAGGTTTAGGGTGGATTAGGTTTAGGGTTTAGAGTTTAGTGTTATGGTTACGGTTAGGGTTAGGGTTAGGGTTAGGGTTAGGATTAGGGTTAAGGTTAGGGTTAGGATTAGGTTTAGGATTAGGGTTAGGGTTAGGGTTAGGGTTAGGGTTAGGGTTAGGGTTAGGATTAGGGTTAAAGTTAGGGTTAGGGTAAGGGTTAGGGGTTAGGGTTAGGGTTATGGTTATTGCTGGTTTAGGGTTTAGGGTTTAGTGTTTAGGGTTTAAGGTTTAGGGTTTAGGATTGTTTAAGATTTAGGGTGGTTTAGGTTAAGGGTTTAGGGTTTAGAGTTTAGGATTGTTTAAGGTTTAGGGTTGTTTAGGGTATAGTGTTTAGGGTTAAAAGTTTAGGGTTGTTTAGGGTTTAGTGTTTTGGGTTTAGGGTTGTTTAAGGTTTAGTGTTTAAGGTTTAGGTTTTAGGGTTGCT
>NC_137972.1:101801403-101826403 GCF_963924665.1 Micromys minutus | reverse complement strand
CCCTTGTTAGGGCCGTTATAGGGCCGTAGCTAGGGCTGTTGCTAGGGCCGTTGCTAGGGCCCTTGTTAGGGCCGTTGCTAGGGCCCTTGTTAGGGCCGTTGCTAGGGCCCTTGTTAGGGCCGTTGCTAGGGCCCTTGTTAGGGCCGTTGCTAGGGCCCTTGTTAGGGCCGTTGCTAGGGCCGTTGCTAGGGCCGTTGTTAGGGCCGATGCTAGGGCCGTTGCTAGGGCCCTTGTTAGGGCCGTTGCTAGGGCCGTAGCTAGGGCCGTTGCTAGGGCCGTTGCTAGGGCCGTTGCTAGGGCCCTTGTTAGGGCCGTTGCTAGGGCCCTTGTTAGGGCCGTTGCTAGGGCCCTTGTTAGGGCCGTTGCTAGGGCCCTTGTTAGGGCCGTTGCTAGGGCCCTTGTTAGGGCCGTTGCTAGGGCCGTTGTTAGGGCCGTTGCTAGGGCCGTTGCTAGGGCCGTTGTTAGGGCCGTTGCTAGGGCCGTTGCTAGGGCCCTTGTTAGGGCAGTTGCTAGGGCCGTTGCTAGGGCCGTTGCTAGGGCCTTTGTTAGGGCCGTTGCTAGGGCCGTTGCTAGGGCCGTTGCTAGGGCCGTTGCTAGGGCCTTTGTTAGGGCCGTTGCTAGGGCCGTTTCTAGGGCCGTTTCTAGGGCCGTTGCTAGGGCCGTTGCTAGGGCCCTGTTTAGGGCCGTTGCTAGGGCCCTGGTTAGGGCCGTTGCTAGGGCCCTTGTTAGGGCCGTTGCTAGGGCCCTTGTTAGGGCCGTTGCTAGGGCCCTTGTTAGGGCCGTCGCTAGGGCCATTCCTAGGGCCGTTGCTAAGGCTGTTGTTAGGGTCGTTGTTAGGGCCGTTGCTAGGGCCGTAGCGAGGGCCGTTGTTAGGGTCGTTGTTAGGGCCCTTGTTTAGGCCGTTGCTAGGGCCCTTGTTAGGGCCGTTGCTAGGGCCGTTGCTAGGGCCGTTTCAAAGGCCATTGTTAGGGCCGTTGCTAGGGCCCTTGTTAGGGCCGTTGCTAGGGCCGTTGCTAGGGCCGTTGCTAGGGTTTTTCCTAGGGCCGTTTCAAGGGCCGTTGTTAGGGCCGTTGCTAGGGCCCTTGTTAGGGCCGTTGCTAGAGCCGTTGCTAGGGCCGTTGCTAGGGCCGTTGCTAGGGCCGTTGCAAGGGCCGTTGCTAGGGCCTTTGGTAGGGCCGTTGCTAGGGCCCTTGTTAGGGCCGTTGCTAGGGCTGTTGCTAAGGCCGTTGCTAGGGTCGTTGCTAGGGACATTGTTAGGGCCGTTGCAAGGGCCGTTGCTAGGGCCGTTGCTAGGGCCGTGGCTAGGGCCGTTGCTAGGGCCCTTGTTAGGGCCGTTGCTAGGGCCGTTGCTAGGGCCGTTGCTAGGGCCGTTGCTAGGGCCCTTGTTAGGGCCGTTGCTAGGGCTGTTGCTAAGGCCGTTGCTAGGGTGGTTGCTAGGGACCTTGTTAGGGCCGTTGCAAGGGCCGTTGCTAGGGCCTTTGGTAGGTCCGTTGCTAGGGCCGTTGCTATGGCCGTGGTTAGGGCCGTTGTTTGGGCCGTTGCTAGGGCCGTTGCTAGGGCCTTTGTTAGGGCCGTTGCTAGGGCCGTTGCTAGGGCCGTTGCTAGGGCCGTTACTAGGGCCGTTGCTAGGGCCGTGGTTAGGGCCGTTGTTAGGGCCGTTGCTAGGGCCGTTGCTAGGGCCGTTGCTAGGGCTGTTGTTAGGGCCGTTGCTAGGGCCGTTGCTAGGGCCGTTGTTAGGGCCGTTGTTAGGTCTGTTGATAGGGCCGTTTCTAGGGCCGTTGCTAGGGCCGTTTCAAAGGCCGTTGTTAGGGCCGTTGCTAGGGCCCTTGTTAGGGCCGTTGCTAGGGCCGTTGCTAGGGCCGTTGCTAGGGTTGTTCCTAGGGCCGTTTCAAGGGCCGTTCTTAGGGCCGTTGCTAGGGCCCTTGTTAGGGCCGTTGCTAGGGCCGTTTCTAGGGCCGTTGCTAGGGCCGTTGTTAGGGCCGTTGCTAGGGCCGTTTCTAGGACCCTTGTTAGGGCCGTTGCTAGGGCCGTTGCTAGGGCCGTTGCTAGGGCCGTTGCTATGGCCGTTGCTAGGGCCGTTGCTAGGGCCGTAGCTAGGGCCGTTGCTAGGGCCGTTGCTAGGGCCCTTGTTAGGGCCGTTGCTAGGGCCCTTGTTAGGGCCGTTGCTAGGGCCCTTGTTAGGGCCGTTGCTAGGGACCTTGTTAGGGCCGTTGCTAGGGTGTTGCTAGGGCCGTTGTTACGGCCGTTGTTAGGGCCCTTGTTAGGGCCGTTGGTAGGGCCGTTGGTAGGGCCGTTGCTAGGGCCGTTGCTAGGGCCATTGCTAGGGCCCTTGTTAGGGCCGTTGCTAGGGCCCTTGTTAGGGCCGTTGCTAGGGCCCTTGTTAGGGCCGTTGCTAGGGCCATTGATAGGGCCGTTGTTAGGGCCGTTGCTAGGGGGCCGTTGCTAGGGCCGTTGGTAGGGCCGTTGCTAGGGCCGTTGCTAGGGCCCTTGTTAGGGCCGTTGCTAGGGCCCTTGTTAGGGCCGTTGCTAGGGCCGTTGCTAGGGCCGTTGTTACGGCCGTTGTTAGGGCCACTGTTAGGGCCGTTGCTAGGGCCGTTGCTAGGGCCGTTGTTAGGGCAGTTGTTAGGGCCGTTGGTAGGGCTGTTTCTAGGGCCGTTGTTAGGGCCGTTGCTAGGGCCGTTGCTAGGGCCCTTGTTAGGGCCATTGCTAGGGCCGTTGCTAGGGCCGTTTCAAAGGCCGTTGTTAGGGCCGTTGCTAGGGCCGTTGCTAGGGCCGTTGTTAGGGCAGTTGTTAGGGCCGTTGGTAGGGCCGTTGCTAGGGCCGTTGTTAGGGCCGTTGCTAGGGTCGTTGCTAGGGCCGTTGCTAGGGCCCTTGTTAGGGCCGTTGCTAGGGCCCATGTTAGGGCCGTTGCTAGGGCCCTTGTTAGGGCCGTTGCTAGGGCCGTTGCTAGGGCCCTTGTTAGGGCCATTGCTAGGGCCGTTGCTAGGGCCGTTTCAAAGGCCGTTGTTAGGGCCGTTGCTAGGGCCCTTGTTAGGGCCGTTGCTAGGGTCGTTGCTAGGGCCGTTTCAAAGGCTGTAGTTAGGGCCGTTGCTAGGGCCGTTGCTAGGGCGGTTGCTAGGGCCGTTGCTAGGGCCGTTGCTAGTGCCGTTGTTAGGGCCGTTGTTAGGGCCGTTGGTAGGGCCGTTGCTAGGGCCGTTGTTAGGGCCGTTGCTAGGGTCGTTGCTAGGGCCGTTGCTAGGGCCCTTGTTAGGGCCGTTGCTAGGGCCCATGTTCGGGCCGTTGCTAGGGCCGTTGCTAGGGCCGTTGTTAGGGCAGTTGTTAGGGCCGTTGGTAGGGCTGTTGCTAGGGCCGTTGTTAGGGCCGTTGCTAGGGCCGTTGCTAGGGCCCTTGTTAGGGCCATTGCTAGGGCCGTTGCTAGGGCCGTTTCAAAGGCCGTTGTTAGGGCCGTTGCTAGGGCCGTTGCTAGGGCCTTTGCTAGGGCCGTTGCTAGGGCCGTTGCTAGGGCCCTTGTTAGGGCCGTTGCTAGGGCCCTTGTTAGGGCAGTTGCTAGGGCCCTTGTTAGGGCCGTTGCTAGGGCCGTTGCTAGGGCCGTTGCTAGGGCCGTTGTTAGGGCCATTGTTAGGGCCGTTGCTAGGGCCGTTGCTAGGGCCGTTGTTAGGGCAGTTGTTAGGGCCGTTGGTAGGGCTGTTGCTAGGGCCGTTGTTAGGGCCGTTGCTAGGGCCGTTGCTAGGGCCCTTGTTAGGGCCGTTGCTAGGGCCGTTGCTAGGGCCGTTTCAAAGGCCGTTGTTAGGGCCGTTGCTAGGGCCCTTTTTAGGGACGTTGCTAGGGCCGTTGTTAGGGCCGTTGCTAGGGCCGTTGCTAGGTCCGTTGCTAGGGCCGTTGCTAGGGCCGTTGCTAGGGCCCTTGTTAGGGCCGTTGCTAGGGCCCTTTTTAGGGCCGTTGCTAGGGCCGTTGTTAGGGCCGTTGCTAGGGCCGTTGCTAGGGCCGTTGCTAGGGCCGTTGCTAGGGCCGTGGTTAGGGCCGTTGTTAGGGCCGTTGCTAGGGCCGTTGCTAGGGCCGTTGCTAGGGCCGTTGTTAGGGCCGTTGCTAGGGCCGTTGCTAGGGCCGTTGTTAGGGCCGTTGTTAGGGCTCTTGCTAGGGCCGTTGCTAGGGCCGTTGCAAGGGCCGTTTTTAGGGCCGTTGCTAGGGCCCTTATTAGGGCCGTTGCTAGGGCCGTTGTTAGGGCCGTTGCTAGGGCCGTTGTTAGGTCCGTTGCTAGGGCCGTTGCTAGGGCCGTTGCTAGGGCCCTTGTTAGGGCCGTTGCTAGGGCCGTTGCTAGGGCCGTTGCTAGGGCCGTTGCTAGGGAACTTGTTAGGGCCGTTGCAAGGGCCGTTGCTAGGGCCTTTGTTAAGGCCGTTGCTAGGGCCGTTGCTAGGGCCGTTGCTAGGGCCGTTGTTAGGGCCTTTGCTAGGGCCGTTGTTAAAGCCGTTGCTAGGTCCGTTGCTAGGGCCGTTGCTAGGGCCGTTGCTAGGGCCCTTGTTAGGGCCGTTGCTAGGGCCCTTTTTAGGGCCGTTGCTAGGGCCGTTGTTAGGGCCGTTGCTAGGGCCGTTGCTAGGGCCGTTGCTAGGGCCGTTGCTAGGGCCGTGGTTAGGGCCGTTGTTAGGGCCATTGCTAGGGCCGTTGCTAGGGCCGTTGCTAGGGCCGTTGTTAGGGCCGTTGCTAGGGCCGTTGCTAGGGCCGTTGTTAGGGCCGTTGTTAGGGCTCTTGCTAGGGCCGTTGCTAGGGCCGTTGCAAGGGCCGTTGTTAGGGCCGTTGCTAGGGCCGTTGCTAGGGCCGTTGCTAGGGCCGTTGTTAGGGCCGTTGCTAGGGCCGTTGTTAGGGCCGTTGCTAGGGCCGTTGCTAGGGCCGTTGCTAGGGCCCTTGTTAGGGCCGTTGCTAGGGCCGTTGCTAGGGCCGTTGCTAGGGCCGTTGCTAGGGAACTTGTTAGGGCCGTTGCAAGGGCCGTTGCTAGGGCCTTTGTTAAGGCCGTTGCTAGGGCCGTTGCTAGGGCCGTTGCTAGGGCCGTTGTTAGGGCCTTTGCTAGGGCCGTTGTTAAAGCCGTTGCTAGGGCCGTTGCTATGGCCGTGGTTAGGGCCGTTGTTTGGGCCGTTGCTAGGGCCGTTGCTAGGGCCTTTGTTAGGGCCGTTGCTAGGGCCGTTGCTAGGGCCGTTGCTAGGGCCGTTGTTAGGGCTGTTGCTAGGGCCGTTGCTAGGGCCGTTGCAAGGGCCGTTGTTAGGGCCGTTGCTAGGGCCCTTTTTAGGGCCGTTGCTAGGGCCGTTTCTAGGGCCGTTGCTAGGGCCGTTGCTAGGGCCCTTGTTAGGGCCGTTGCTAGGGCCGTTGCTAGGGCCGTTGTTAGGGCCCTTGTTAGGGCTGTTGCTAGTGCCATAGCTAGGGCCGTTGCTAGGGCCGTTGCTAGGGCCGTTTCTAGGGCCCTTGTTAGGGCCGTTGCTAGGGCCCTTGTTAGGGCCTTTGCTAGGGCCCTTGTTAGGGCCGTTTCTAGGGCCGTTGCTAGGGCCGTTGCTAGGGCCCTTTTTAGGGCCGTTGCTAGGGCCGTTGTTAGGGCCGTTGCTAGGGCCGTTGCTAGGGCCGTTTCTAGGGCCGTTGCTAGGGCCATTGCTAGGGCCGTTGTTAGGGCCATTGCTAGGGCCGTTGTTAGGGCCGTTGCTAGGGCCCTTGTTAGGGCCGTTGCTAGGGCCCTTGTTAGGGCCGTTGCTAGGGCCCTTGTTAGGGCCGTTGCTAGGGCTTTTGTTAGGGCCGTTTCTAGGGCCGTTGCTAGGGCCGTTGCTAGGGCCCTTTTTAGGGCCGTTGCTAGGGCCCTTGTTAGAGCCGTTGCTAGGGCCCTTGTTAGGGCCGTTTCTAGGGCCGTTTCTAGGGCCGTTGCTAGGGCCGTTGATAGGGCCGTGGTTAGGGCCCTTGTTAGGGCCGTTGCTAGGGCCGTTGCTAGGGCCGTTGCTAGGGCCTTTGCTAGGGCCGTTGCAAGGGCCGTTGTTAGGGCCGTTGCTAGAGCCCTTGTTAGGGCCGTTGCTAAGGCCGTTGCTAGGGCCGTTGCTAGGGCCCTTGTTAGGGCCGTTGCTAGGTCCGTTGTTAGGGCCGTTGCTAAAGCTGTTGCTAGGGCCGTTGCTAGGGCCGTTGCAAGGGTCGTTGTTAGGGCCGTTGTTTGGGCCCTTGTTAGAGCCGTTGCTAGGGCTGTTGCTAGGGCCGTTGCTAGGGCCGTTGCTAGGGCCGTTGTTAGGGCCGTTGCTAGGGCCGTTGCTAGGGCCGTTGCTAGGGCCGTGGTTAGGGCCCTTGTTAGGGCCGTTGCTAGGGCCGTTGCTAGGGCCGTTGCTAGGGCCGTTGCTAGGGCCGATGGTAGGGCCGATGTTAGGGCCCTTGGGGGTTCAAGGTTAAGGGGTTAAGGTTAGGGTTAGGGTAAGGGTTAGGGGTTAGGGTTAGGGTGATGGTTATTGTTAGGTTTAGGGTTTAGGGTTTAGTGTTTAGGGTTTAAGATTTAGGGTTTAGGATTGTTTAAGATTTAGGGTGGTATAGGTTAAGGTTTTAGGGTTTAGAGTTTAGGATTGTTTAAGTTTTAGGGTTTTTTAGGGTATAGTGTTTAGGGTTAAAAGTTTAGGGTTGTTTAGGGTTTATTGTTTAGGGTTTAGGGTTTTTTAAGGTTTAGTGTTCAAGGTTTAGGTTTTAGGCTTGTTTTGGGTTTAGGGTTTAGTGTTGTTTAGGGTATAGTGTTAATGGTTTAGGGTTTAGGGTTATTTAGGGTTTAGTGTTTACAGTTTAGGGTATAGGGTTGTTTAGGGTTTAGTGTTTAGGGTTGTTTATGGTTTAGTGATTAGGGTTGTTTAGGGTTGTTTAGAGGTTAGTGTTTAGGGTTATTCAGGGTTTATGATTTAGGGTTGTTCAGGGTTTAGGATTTTTGGTTGTTCAGGGTTTAGGATTTAGGGATTAAGGTTAAGGGGTTAGGGTTAGGGTTAGGGTTAGGGTTAGGGTTAGCATTAGGGTTAGAGTTAGGGTTAGAGTTAGGGTTATGGGTTTATGTAAGGCTTAAGGTTAGGGTTAGGGTTATGGGGTTAAGGTTAGGGTTGGGGTTAGGGTTAGGTTTAGGTTTAGGGTTAGGGTTAGGGTTATGGTTATTCTTAGATTTATGGTTTAAAATTTAGGGTTTATGGTTTAAGGTTTAGGGTTAAGGATTGTTTAAGTTTTAGGGTGGTTTAGGTTTTAGCGTTTAGAGTTGTTTAGGGTTTTTTAGGGTTGTTTATGATTTAGTGTTTAGGGTTGTTCAGGATTTATGATTTAGGATATTTTAAGGTTTAGGGTTTAAAGTTGTATAGTGTTTTAGGGTTTAGGGTATAATGTTTAGGGTTAAGGGTTTAGGGTGCTTTTGGAATTAGTGTTTAGGGTTTTTCGAAGTTTACGGTTTAGGATTTAGGGTGTTAGGGTTAGTGTTAGAGTTAGGTTTAGGGTTAAGGTGAGGGTTAGGGTGAGGGTTAAGGTTAGGGTTAGGGTTAAGGTTAGTGTTAGTGTTAGGGTAAGGGTTAGGGTTAGGGATAGGGTTAGGGTTAGGGTTAGGGTTAGGGTTAAGGTTAGGGTTAGGGTTAGGGTTAGGGTTAGGGGTTAGGGTTAGGGTTAGTGTATGGGGTTAGGAGTTAGTGTTAGGGTTAGTGTTAGGTTTAGTGTTAGGGTTATTATTAGGGGGTTACGTTTTAGTTTAGGATTAGTGTTAGGGTTAGAATTAGAAATAGGGTTAGTGTTAGGATTAGGGTCAGGGTTAGGTTTAGCGATATGGTTAGGGTTAGGGTTAAGGGTAGGGTTAGGGTTATGGTTAGATTTCAAGTTTAGGGTTTAGTGTTAGGATTAGGGATAGTGTGAGGTTTAGGGTTAGGTTTAGGGTTAGGGTTAGGGTTAGTGTTTGTGTTATGATTAGTGTTATTATTAGGGTTAGGGTTAGGGTCAGGTTTAGGTTTAGGGTTAGGGTTAGGGTTAGGGATAGATTTAGGGTTAGGTTTAGGTTTATTGTTAGATTTAGGGTTTAGGGTTTAAGGTTTAAGGTTTAGGATTGTTTAAGGTTTAGGGTAGATTAGGTTTAGGGTTTAGAGTTTAGTATTATGGTTACGGTTAGGGTTAGGGTTAGGGTTAGAGTTAGGGTTAGGGTTAGGGTTAGGGTTAGGGTTAAGGTCAGGGTTAGTGTTAGGGTTAGGGTTATGGTTAGTGTTAGGATTAGGGTTAGGGTTAGGGTCAGGGTTAGGTTTAGGGTTAGGGATAGGGTTAGGGTTAAATTTAGGGTTAGGTTTAGATTTATTGTTAGATTTAGGGTTTAGGGTTTAAGGTTTATGGTTTAGGATTGTTTAAGGTTTAGGGTGGAATAGGTTTAGGGTTTAGAGTTTAGTGTTATGGTTACGGTTAGGGTTAGGGTTAGGGATGGGGTTAGGGTTAGGGTTAGGTTTATGGTAATGGTTAGGGTTAGGGTTAGGGTTATGGTTAGGGTAAAAGTTAGGGGGTTAGTGTTAGGGTTTGGGTTAGGGTTAGGGTTAGGGTTAGGTTAGGGTTAGGGTTAGAGTTAGGGTTAGGGGTTAGGGTTAGTGTTAGGGTTAGGGTTATTATTAGGGGGTTAGGTTTAAGTTTAGGATTAGTGTTAGTATTAGAATTAGAAATAGGGTTAGTGTTAGGATTAGGGTCAGGGTTATGTTTAGGGTTAGGGTTAGGGTTAGGGTTAGATTTAGGGTTAGGTTTAGGTTTATTGTTAGATTTAGGATTTAGGGTCTAAGGTTTATGGTTTAGGATTGTTTAAGGTTTAAGGTGGATTAGGTTTAGGGTTTAGAGTTTAGTGTTATGGTTACGGTTAGGGTTAGGGTTAGGGTTAGGATTAGGGTTAAGGTTGGGGTTAGGATTAGGTTTAGGGTTAGGGTTAGGGTTAGGGTTAGTGTTAGGGTTATGGTTAGGGTTAGGGTTAGGGTTAGGGTTAGGGTTAGGGTTAGGATTAGGGTTAAGGTTAGGGTTAGGATTAGGTTTTAGGGTTAGGGTTAGGGTTAGGGTTATGTTTAGGGTTAGGGTTAGGATTAGGGTTAGGGTTAGGGTTAGGGTAAGGGTTAGGGGTTAGGGTTAGGGTTATGGTTATTGTTAGGTTTAGGGTTTAGGGTTTAGTGTTTAGGGTTTAAGGTTTAGGGTTTAGGATTGTTTAAGATTTAGGGTGGTTTAGGTTAAGGGTTTAGGGTTTAGAGTTTAGGATTGTTTAAGTTTTAGGGATTTTTAGGGTATAGTGTTTAGGGTTAAAATTTAGGGTTGTTTAGGGTTTAGTGTTTAGGGTTTAGCGTTGTTTAAGGTTTAGTGTTTAAGGTTTAGGTTTTAGGCTTGTTTTGGGTTTAGTGTTTAGTGTTGTTTAGGGTATAGTGTTAATGGTTTAGGGTTTAGGGTTATTTAGGGTTTAGTGTTTACAGTTCAGGGTATAGGGTTGTTTAGGGTTTAGTGTTTAGGGTTGTTTATGGTTTAGTGATTAGGGTTGTTTAGGGTTGTTTAGAGGTTAGTGTTTAGGGTTATTCAGGGTTTATGATTTAGGGTTGTTCAGGGTTTAGGATTTATGGTTGTTCAGGGTTTAGGATTTAGGGATTAAGGTTAAGGGGTTAGGGTTAGGGTTAGGGTTAGGGTTAGGGTTAGGGTTAGCATTAGGGTTAGAGTTAGGGTTAGAGTTAGGGTTATGGGGTTATGTAAGGCTTAAGGTTAGGGTTAGGGTTATGGGGTTAAGGTTAGGGTTGGGGTTAGGGTTAGGTTTAGGTTTAAGGTTAGGGTTAGGGTTATGGTTATTCTTAGATTTATGGTTTAAAATTTAGGGTTTATGGTTTAAGGTTTAGGGTTAAGGATTGTTTAAGTTTTAGGGTGGTTTAGTTTTAAGGTATAGGGTTTAGCGTTTAAGATTGTTTAATGTTTAGGGTGGTTTAGGTTTTAGCGTTTAGAGTTGTTTAGGGTTTTTTAGGGTTGTTTATGATTTAGTGTTTAGGGTTGTTCAGGATTTATTATTTAGGATATTTTAAGGTTTAGGGTTTAAAGTTGTATAGTGTTTTAGGGTTTAGGGTATAATGTTTAGGGTTAAGGGTTTAGGGTGCTTTTGGAATTAGAATTTCGGGTTTTTCGAAGTTTAGGTTTTAGGATTTAGGGTGTTAGGGTTAGTGTTAGAGTTAGGTTTAGGGTTAAGGTGAGGGTTAGGGTGAGGGTTAAGGTTAGGGTTAGGGTTAAGGTTAGTGTTAGTGTTAGGGTAAGGGTTAGGGTTAGGGATAGGGTTAGGGTTAGGGTTAGGGTTAGGGTTAAGGTTAGGGTTAGGGTTAGGGTTAGGGTTAGGGGTTAGGGTTAGGGTTAGTGTTAGGGGTTAGGGGTTAGTGTTAGGGTTAGGGTTAGGGTTAGGGTTAGGATTAGTGTTAGGGTTATTATTAGGGGGTTACGTTTTAGTTTAGGATTAATGTTAGGGTTAGAATTAGAAATAGGGTTAGTGTTAGGATTAGGGTCAGGGTTAGGTTTAGCGATATGGTTAGGGTTAGGGTTAAGGGTAGGGTTAGGGTTATGGTTAGATTTAAAGTTTAGGGTTTAGTGTTAGGATTAGGGATAGTGTGAGGTTTAGGGTTAGGTTTAGGGTTAGGGTTAGGGTTAGTGTTTGGGTTATGATTAGTGTTATTATTAGGGTTAAGGTTAGGGTCAGGTTTAGGTTTAGGTTTAGGGTTAGGGTTAGGGATAGATTTAGGGTTAGGTTTAGGTTTATTGTTAGATTTAGGGTTTAGGGTTTAAGGTTTAAGGTTTAGGATTGTTTAAGGTTTAGGGTAGATTAGGTTTAGGGTTTAGAGTTTAGTATTATGGTTACGGTTAGGGTTAGGGTTAGGGTTAGAGTTAGGGTTAGGGTTAGGTTTAGGGTTAGGGTTAAGGTTAGGGTTAGTGTTAGGGTTAGGGTTATGGTTAGTGTTAGGATTAGGGTTAGGGTTAGGGTCAGGGTTAGGTTTAGGGTTAGGGATAGGGTTAGGTTTAGATTTAGGGTTAGGTTTAGATTTATTGTTAGATTTAGGGTTTAGGGTTTAAGGTTTATGGTTTAGGATTGTTTAAGGTTTAGGGTGGAATAGGTTTAGGGTTTAGAGTTTAGTGTTATGGTTACGGTTAGGGTTAGGGTTAGAGATGGGGTTAGGGTTAGGGTTAGGTTTATGGTAATGGTTAGGGTTAGGGTTAGGGTTATGGTTAGGGTAAAAGTTAGGGGGTTAGTGTTAGGGTTTGGGTTAGGGTTAGGGTTAGGGTTAGGTTAGGGTTAGGGTTAGAGTTAGGGTTAGGGGTTAGGGTTAGTGTTAGGGTTAGGGTTATTATTAGGGGGTTAGGTTTAAGTTTAGGATTAGTGTTAGGATTAGAATTAGAAATAGGGTTAGTGTTAGGATTAGGGTCAGGGTTATGTTTAGGGTTAGGGTTAGGGTTAGGGTTAGATTTAGGGTTAGGTTTAAGTTTATTGTTAGATTTAGGATTTAGGGTCTAAGGTTTATGGTTTAGGATTGTTTAAGGTTTAGGGTGGATTAGGTTTAGGGTTTAGAGTTTAGTGTTATGGTTACGGTTAGGGTTAGGGTTAGGGTTAGGATTAGGGTTAAGGTTGGGGTTAGGATTAGGTTTAGGGTTAGGGTTAGTGTTAGGGTTAGGGTTAGGGTTAGGGTTAGGGTTAGGGTTAGGGTTAGGATTAGGGTTAGGGTTAGGGTTAGGGTAAGGGTTAGGGGTTAGGGTTAGGGTTATGGTTATTGTTAGGTTTAGGGTTTAGGGTTTAGTGTTTAGGGTTTAAGGTTTAGGGTTTATGATTGTTTAAGATTTAGGGTGGTTTAGGTTAAGGGTTTAGGGTTTAGAGTTTAGGATTGTTTAAGGTTTAGGGTTGTTTAGGGTATAGTGTTTAGGGTTAAAAGTTTAGGGTTGTTTAGGGTTTAGTGTTTAGCGTTTAAGGTTGTTTAAGGTTTAGTGTTTAAGGTTTAGGTTTTAGGGTTGTTTTGGGTTTAGTGTTTAGTGTTGTTTAGGGTATAGTGTTAATGGTTTAGGGTTTAGGGTTATTTAGGGTTTAGTGTTTAATGTTTAGGGTATAGGGTTGTTTAGGGTTTAGTGTTTAGGGTTGTTTATGGTTTAGTGATTAGGGTTGTTTAGGGTTGTTTAGAGGTTAGTGTTTAGGGTTATTCAGGGTTTATGATTTAGGGTTGTTCAGGGTTTAGGATTTATGGTTGTTCAGGGTTTAGGATTTAGGGATTAATGTTAAGGGGTTAGGGTTAGGGTTAGGGTTAGGGTTAGGGTTAGGGTTAGCATTAGGGTTAGAGTTAGGGTTAGAGTTAGGGTTATGGGGTTATGTTAGGCTTAAGGTTAGGGTTAGGGTTATGGGGTTAAGGTTAGGGTTGGGGTTAGGGTTAGGTTTAGGTTTAGGGTTAGGGTTAGGGTTATGGTTATTCTTAGATTTATGGTTTAAAATTTAGGGCTTATGGTTTAAGGTTTAGGGTTTAGGATTGTTTAAGTTTTAGGGTGGTTTAGATTTAGGGTATAGAATTTAGCGTTTAAGATTGTTTAATGGTTAGGGTTGTTTAGGTTTTAGCGTTTAGAGTTGTTTAGGGTTTTTTAGGGTTGTTTATAATTTAGTGTTTAGGGTTGTTCAGGATTTATGATTTAGGATATTTTAAGGTTTAGGGTTTAAGGTTGTATAGTGTTTTAGGGTTTAGGGTATAATGTTTAGGGTTAAGGGTTTAGGGTTGTTTAGGGTATAGTGTTAATGGTTTTAGGGTTTAGGCTTGTTTAGGGTTTAGTGTTTAGGGTTTAGGGTTTAGGGTTTTTTAACGTTTAGTGTTTATAGTTTAGGGTTTAGGGTGCTTTTGGAATTAGTGTTTAGGGTTTTTTGGGGTTTAGGGTTTAGGATTTAGGGTTTTAGGGTTAGTGTTAGGGTTAGGTTTAGGGTTAAGGTGAGGGTTAGGGTGAGGGTTAATGTTAGGGTTAGGGTTAAGGTTAGTGTTAGTGTTAGGGTAAGGGTTAGGGTTAGGGATAGGGTTAGGGTTAGGGTTAGGGTTAGGGTTAGGGTTAGGGTTAGGGTTAGGGGTTAGGGTTAGGGTTAGTGTTAGGGGTTAGGGGTTAGTGTTAGGGTTAGGGTTAGGGTTAGGGTTAGGGTTAGGGTTAGGTTTAGTGTTAGGGTTATTATTAGGGGGTTAGGTTTTAGTTTAGGATTAGTGTTAGGGTTAGAATTAGAAATAGGGTTAGTGTTAGGATTAGGGTCAGGGTTAGGTTTAGGGATAGGGTTAGGGTTAGGGTTAAGGGTAGGGTTAGGGTTAGGGTTAAGGGTAGGGTTAGGGTTAGGGTTAGATTTAAAGTTTAGGGTTTAGTGTTAGGATTAGGGATAGTGTGAGGTTTAGGGTTAGGTTTAGGGTTAGGGTTAGGGTTAGTGTTTGGGTTATGATTAGTGTTAGGATTAGGGTTAGGGTTAGGGTCAGGTTTAGGTTTAGGGTTAGGGTTAGGGTTAGGGTTATATTTAGGGTTAGGTTTAGGTTTATTGTTAGATTTAGGGTTTAGGGTTTAAGGTTTATGGTTTAGGATTGTTTAAGGTTTAGGGTGGATTAGGTTTAGGGTTTAGAGTTTAGTGTTATGGTTACGGTTAGGGTTAGGGTTAGGGATAGGGTTATGGTTAGGGTTAGGGTTATGGTAAGGTTTAGGGTTGGGGTTAGGGTTAGGGTTAGGGTAAAAGTTAGGGGGTTAGTGTTAGGGTTTGGGTTAGGGTTAGTGTTAGGGTTAGGGTTAGGTTAGGGTTAGGGTTAGGGTTAGGGTTAGGGGTTAGGGTTAGTGTTATGGTTAGGGTTATTATTAGGGGGTTAGGTTTAAGTTTAGGATTAGTGTTAGGGTTAGAATTAGAAATAGGTTTAGTGTTAGGATTAGGGTCAGGGTTAGGTTTATGGTTAGGGTTAGGGTTAGGGTTAGGGTTAGGGTCAGGGAGGGTTTAGGGTTAGGGTTAGGGTTAGGGTTAGATTTAGGGTTAGGTTTAGGTTTATTGTTAGATTTAGGGTTTAGGGTCTATGGTTTATGGTTTAGGATTGTTTAAGGTTTAGGGAGGATTAGGTTTAGGGTTTAGAGGTTAGTGTTATGGTTACGGTTAGGGTTAGGGTTAGGGTTAGGGTTAGGATTAGGGTTAAGGTTAGGGTTAGGAAGGTTTAGGGTTAGGGTTAGGGTTAGGGTTAGGGTTAGGGTTAGGGTTACGGTTAGGGAGAGGGTTAGGTTTAGGGTTAGGGTTAGGGTTAGGGTTAGGGTAAGGGTTAGGGGTTAGGGATAAGGTTAGTGTTAAGGTTAGGGTTAGGGTTAAGGTTAGGGTTAGGGTTAGGGTTAGGGTTAGGGTTAGGGTTAGTGTTAGGGTTAGGGTAAGTTTAGGGTTAGGGTTAGTGTTAGGGTTAGGGTTAGGGTTAGGGTTAGGGTTAGGGGTTAATGTTAGGGTTAGTGTTAGGGGTTAGGGGTTAGGGTTAGGGTTAGGGTTAGGGTTAGGGTTAGGGTTAGGGTTAGGTTGAGGGTTAGGGTTAGGGTTATGTGGTTATGTTAGGCTTAAGGTTAGGGTTAGGGTTAGGGTCAGAAAGGGTTTAGGGTTAGGGTTAGATTTAGGGTTAGGTTTAGGTTTATTGTTAGATTTAGGGTTTAGGGTTTAAGGTTTATGGTTTAGGATTGTTTAAGGTTTAGGGTGGATTAGGTTTCGGGTATAGAGTTTAGTGTTTAGGGTTTAAGGTTTAGGGTTTAGGGTTTAGGATTGTTTAAGATTTCGGGTGGTTTAGGTTAAGGGTTTAGCGTTTAGAGTTTAGGATTGTTTAAGGTTTAGGGTTGTTTAGGGTATAGAGTTTAGGGTTAAAAGTTTAGGGTTGTTTAGGGTTTAGTGTTTAGGGTTTAGGGTTGTTTAAGGTTTAGTGTTTAAGGTTTAGGTTTTAGGGTTGTTTTGGGTTTAGTGTTTAGTGTTCTTTAGGGTATAGTGTTAATGGTTTAGGGTTTAGGGTTATTTAGGGTTTAGTGTTTAAGGTTTAGGGTATAGGGTTGTTTAGGGTTTAGTGTTTAGGGTTGTTTATGGTTTAGTGATTAGGGTTGTTTACGGTTGTTTAGAGGTTAGTGTCTAGGGTTAATCAGGCTTTATGATTTAGGGTTGTTCAGGGTTTAAGATTTATGGTTGTTCAGGGTTTAGGATTTAGGGATTAAGGTTAAGGGGTTAGGGTTAGGGTTAGGGTTAGGGTTAGGGTTAGCATTAGGGTTAGAGTTAGGGTTAGAGTTAGGGTTAGAGTTAGGGTTATGGGGTTATGTTAGGCTTAAGGTTAGGGTTAGGGTTATGGGGTTAAGGTTAGGGTTGGCGTTAGGGTTAGGTTTAGGTTTAGGGTTAGGGTTAGGGTTATGGTTATTCTTAGATTTATGGTTTAAAATTTAGGGTTTATGGTTTAAGGTTTAGGGTTTAGGATTGTTTAAGTTTTAGGGTGGTTTAGGTTTAGGGTATAGAATTTAGCGTTTAAGATTGTTTAATGGTTAGGGTTGTTTAGGTTTTAGCGTTTAGAGTTGTTTAGGGTTTTTTAGGGTTGTTTATAATTTAGTGTTTAGGGTTTTTCAGGATTTATGATTTAGGATATTTTAAGGTTTAGGGTTTAAGGTTGTATAGTGTTTTAGGGTTTAGGGTATAATGTTTAGGGTTAAGGGTTTAGGGTTGTTTAGGGTAGAGTGTTAATGGTTTTAGGGTTTAGGCTTGTTTAGGGTTTAGTGTTTAGTGTTTAGGGTTTAGGGTTTTTTAGCATTTAGTGTTTATAGTTTAGGGTTTAGGGTGCTTTTGGAATTAGTGTTTAGGGTTTTTCGGGGTTTAAGGTTTAGGATTTAGGGTGTTAGGGTTAGTGTTAGGGTTAGGTTTAGGGTTAAGGTGAGGGTTAGGGTGAGGGTTAAGGTTAGGGTTAGGGTTAAGGTTAGTGTTAGTGTTATGGTAAGGGTTAGGGTTAGGAATAGGGTTAGGGTAAGGGTTAGGGTTAAGGTTAGGGTTAGGGTTAGGGTTAGGGTTTAGGGTTAGGGTTAGTGTTAGGGGTCAGGGGTTAGTGTTAGGGTTAGGGTTAGGGTTAGGGTTAGGGTTAGGTTTAGTGTTAGGGTTATTATTAGGGGGTTAGGTTTTTGTTTAGGATTAGTGTTAGGGTTAGAATTAGAAATAGGGTTAGTGTTAGGATTAGGGTCAGGGTTAGGTTTAGGGATAGTGTTAGGGTTAGGGTTTAGGGTAGGGTTAGGGAGGGTTTAGGGTTAGGGTTAGGGTTAGGGTTAAATTTAGGGTTAGTTTTAGGTTTATTGTTAGATTTAGGATTTACGGTCTAAGGTTTATGGTTTAGGATTGTTTAAGGTTTAGGGTGGATTAGGTTTAGGGTTTAGAGTTTAGTGTTATGGTTACGGTTATGGTTAGGGTTAGGGTTAGGGTTAGGATTAGGGTTAAGGTTAGGGTTAGGATTAGGTTTAGGCTTAGGGTTAGGGTTAGGGTTAGGGTTAGGGTTAGGGTTAGGATTAGGGTTAGGGTTAGGGTTAGGGTAAGGGTTAGGGGTTAGGGTTAGGGTTATGGTTATTGTTAGGTTTAGGGTTTAGGGTTTAGTGTTTAGGGTTTAAGGTTTAGGGTTTAGGATTGTTTAAGATTTAGGGTGGTTTAGGTTAAGGGTTTAGGGTTTAGAGTTTAGGATTGTTTAAGGTTTAGGGTTGTTTAGGGTATAGTGTTTAGGGTTAAAAGTTTAGGGTTGTTTAGGGTTTGGTGTTTAGGGTTTAGAGTTGTTTAAGGTTTAGTGTTTAAGGTTTAGGTTTTAGGGTTGTTTTGGGTTTAGTGTTGAGTGTTGTTTAGGGTATAGTGTTAATGGTTTAGGGTTTAGGGTTATTTAGGGTTTAGTGTTTACGGTTTAGGGTATAGGGTTGTTTAGGGTTTAGTGTTTAGGGTTGTTTATGGTTTAGTGATTAGGGTTGTTTAGGGTTGTTTAGAGGTTAGTGTTTAGGGTTATTCAGGGTTTATGATTTAGGGTTGTTCAGGGTTCAGGATTTATGGTTGTTCAGGGTTTAGGATTTAGGGATTAGGTTAAGGGGTTAGGGTTAGGGTTAGGGTTAGGGTTAGGGTTAGGGTTAGGGTTAGGGTTAGGGTTAAGGTTAGGGTTAGGGTTAGGGTTAGTGTTATGGTTAGTGTTAGGATTAGGGTTAGGGTTAGGGTCAGGGTTAGGTTTAGGGTTAGGGTTAGGGTTAGGGTTAGATTTAGGGTCAGGTTTAGGTTTATTGTTAGATTTAGGGTAGGGTTTAAGGTTTATGGTTAAGATTGTTTAAGGTTTAGGGTGGATTAGGTTTAGGGTTTAGAGTTTAGTGTTATGGTTACGGTTAGTGTTAGGGTTAGGGTTAGGGTTAGGGTTAGGGTTAGGGTAATGGTTAGGGTTAGGGTTAGAGTTAGGGTTAAGGTAAGGGTTAGGGGTTAGTGTTAGGGTTAGGGTTAGGTTTAGGGTTAGGGTTAGGTTAGGGTTAGGGTTAGGTTTAGGGTTAGGGTTAGGGGTTAGGGTTAGTGTTAGGGTTAGGGTTATTATTAGGGTGTTAGGTTTAAGTTTAGGATTATTGTTAGGGTTAGAATTAGAAATAGGGTTAGTTTTAGGATTAGGGTTAGGGTTAGGTTTAGGGTTAGGGTTAGGGTTAGGGTTTAGGTTAGGGTCAGGGAGGGTTTAGGGTTAGGGTTAGGGTTAGGGTTAGGGTTAGATTTAGGTTTAGGTTTAGGTTTATTGTTAGATTTAGGATTTAGGGTCTAAGGTTTATGGTTTAGGATTGTTTAAGGTTTAGGGTGGATTAGGTTTAGGGTTTAGAGTTTAGTGTTATGGTTAAGGTTAGGGTTAGGGTTAGGGTTAGGGTTAGGATTAGGGTTAAGGTTAGGGTTAGGATTAGGTTTAGGGTTAGGGTTAGGGTTAGGGTTAGGGTTAGGGTTAGGGTTAGGGTTAGGGTTAGGATTAGGGTTAGAGTTAGGGTTAGGGTAAAGGTTAGGGGTTAGGGTTAGGGTTATGGTTATTGTGAGGTTTAGGGTTTAGGGTTTAGTGTTTAGGATTTAAGGTTTAGGGTTTAGGATTGTTTAAGATTTAGGGTGGTTAGGGTTAAGGGTTTAGGGTTTAGAGTTTAGGATTGTTTAAGGTTTAGGGTTGTTTAGGGTATAGTGTTTAGGGTTAAAAGTTTAGGGTTGTTTAGGATTTAGTGTTTAGGGTTTAGGATTGTTTAAGGTTTAGTGTTTAAGGTTTAGGTTTTAGGGTAGTTTTGGGTTTAGTGTTTATTCTTGTTTAGGCTATAGTGTTAATGGTTTAGGGTTTAGGGTTATTTAGGGTTTAGTTTTTAAGGTTTAGGGTATAGGGTTGTTTAGAGTTTAGTGTTTAGGGTTGTTTATGGTTTAGTGATTAGGGTTGTTTAGGGTTGTTTAGAGGTTAGTGTTTAGGGTTATTCAGGGTTTATGATTTAGGGTTGTTCAGGGTTTAGGATTTATGGTTGTTCAGGGTTTAGGATTTAGGGATTAAGGTTAAGGGCTTAGGGTTAGGGTTAGGGTTAGGGTTAGGGTTAGCATTAGGGTTAGAGTTAGGGTTAGAGTTAGGGTTATGGGGTTATGTTAGGCTTAAGGTTAGGGTTAGGGTTATGGGGTTAAGGTTAGGGTTGGGGTTAGGGTTAGGTTTAGGTTTAGGGTTAGGGTTAGGGTTATGGTTATTCTTAGATTTATGGTTTAAAATTTAGGGTTTATGGTTTAAGGTTTAGGGTTTAGGCTTGTTTAAGTTTTAGGGTGGTTTATGTTTAGGGTATAGGGTTTAGTGTTTAAGATTGTTTAATGTTTAGGGTTGTTTAGGTTTTAGCGTTTAGAGTTGTTTAGGGTTTTTTAGGGTTGTTTATGATTTAGTGTTTAGGGTTGTTCAGGATTTATGATTTAGGATATTTTAAGGTTTAGGGTTTAAGGTTGTATAGTGTTTTAGGGTTTAGGGTATAATGTTTAGGGTTAAGGGTTTAGGGTGCTTTTGGAATTAGGGTTTAGGGTTTTTCGGGGTTTAGGGTTTAGGATTTAGGGTGTTAGGGTTAGTGTTAGGGTTAGGATTAGGGTTAAGGTGAGGGTTAGGGTGAGGGTTAAGGTTAGGGTTGGGGTTAAGGTTAGTGTTAGTGTTAGGGTAAGGGTTAGGGTTAGGGATAGGGTTAGGGTTAGGGTTAGGTTTAGGGTTAAGGTTAGGGTTAGGGTTAGGGTTAGGGGTTAGTGTTAGGGTTAGTGTTAGGGGTTAGGGGTTAGTGTTAGGGTTAGGGTTAGGGTTAGGGTTAGGGTTAGGTTTAGTGTTAGGGTTATTATTAGGGGGTTAGGTTTTAGTTTAGGATTAGTGTTAGGGTTAGAATTAGAAATAGGGTTAGTGTTAGGATTAGGGTCAGGGTTAGGTTTAGGGATATGGTTAGGGTTAGAGTTAAGGGTAGAGTTAGCGTTAGGGTTAGATTTACAGTTTAGGGTTTAGTGTTAGGATTAGGGATAGTGTGAGGTTTAGGGTTAGGGTTAGGGTTAGGGTTAGATTTAGGGTTAGGTTTAGGTTTATTGTTAGATTTAGGATTTAGGGTCTAAGGTTTATGGTTTAGGATTGTTTAAGGTTTAGGGTGGATTAGGTTTAGGGTTTAGAGTTTAGTGATATGGTTACGGTTAGGGTTAGGGTTAGGATTAGGGTTAAGTTTAGGGTTAGGATTAGGTTTAGGGTTAGGGTTAGGGTTAGGGTTAGGGTTAGGGTTAGGGTTATGGTTAGGGTTAGGGTTAGGATTAGGGTTAGGGTTAGGGTTAGGGTAAGGGTTAGGGGTTAGGGTTAGGGTTATGGTTATTGTTAGGTTTAGGGTTTAGGGTTTAGTGTTTAGGGTTTAAGGTTTAGGGTTTAGGATTGTTTAAGATTTAGGGTGGTTTAGGTTAAGGGTTTAGGGTTTAGAGTTTAGGATTGTTTAAGGTTTAGGGTTGTTTAGGGTATAGTGTTTCGGATTAAAAGTTTAGGGTTGTTTAGGGTTTAGTGTTTAGGGTTTAGGGTTGTTTAAGGTTTAGTGTTTAAGGTTTAGGTTTTAGGGTTGTTTTGGTTTAGTGTTTAGTGTTGTTTAGGGTATAGTGTTAATGGTTTAGGATTTAGGGTTATTTAGGGTTTAGTGTTTAAGGTTTAGGGTATAGGGTTGTTTAGGATTTAGTGTTTAGGGTTTTTTATGGTTTAGTGATTAGGGTTGTTTAGGGTTGTTTAGAGGTTAGTGTTTAGGGTTATTCAGGGTTTATGATTTAGGGTTGTTCAGGGTTTAGGATTTATGGTTGTTCAGGGTTTAGGATTTAGGGATTAAGGTTAAGCGGTTAGGGTTAGGGTTAGGGTTAGGGTAAGGGTTAGGGTTAGGTTTAGGGTTAGGGTTAAGTTTAGGGTTAGGGTTAGGGTTAGGGTTATGGTTAGTGTTAGGATTAGGGTTAGGGTTAGGGTCAGGGTTAGGTTTAGGGTTAGGGTTAGGGTTAGAATTAGGGTCAGGTTTAGGTTTATTGTTAGATTTAGGGTTTAGGGTTTAAGGTTTATGGTTTAGGATTGTTTAAGGTTTAGGGTGGATTAGGTTTAGGGTTTAGAGTTTAGTGTTATGGTTACGGTTAGTGTTAGGGTTAGGGTTAGGGTTAGGGTTAGGGTTAGGGTAATGGTTAGGGTTAGGTTTAGGGTTAGGGTAAGGGTTAGGGGTTAGTGTTAGGGTTAGGGTTAGGGTTAGGGTTAGGGTTAGGTTAGGGTTAGGGTTAGGGTTAGGGTTAGGGTTAGGGGTTAGGGTTAGTGTTAGGGTTAGTGTTATTATTAGGGGGTTAGGTTTAAGTTTAGGATTAGTGTTAGGGTTAGAATTAGAAATAGGGTTAGTGTTAGGATTAGGGTCACGGTTAGGTTTAGGGTTAGGGTTAGGGTTAGGGTTAGGGTTAGGGTTAGGGTCAGGGAGGGTTTAGGGTTAGGGTTAGGGTTAGGGTTAGGATTAGGGTTAAGGTTAGGGTTATAATTAGGTTTAGGGTTAGGGTTAGGGTTAGGGTTAGGGTTAGGGTTAGGGTTAGGGTTAGGATTAGGGTTAGGGTTAGAGTTAGGGTAAGGGTTAGGGGTTAGGGTTAGGGTTATGGTTATTGTTAGTTTTAGGGTTTAGGTTTTAGTGTTTAGGGTTTAAGGTTTAGGGTTTAGGATTGGTTAAGATTTAGGGTGGTTTAGGTTAAGGGTTTAGGGTTTAGAGTTTAGGATTGTTTAAGGTTTAGGGTTGTTTAGGGTATAGTATTTAGGGTTAAAAGTTTAGGGTTGTTTAGGGTTTAGTTTTTAGGGTTTAGGGTTGTTTAAGGTTTAGTGTTTAAGGTTTAGGTTTTAGGGTTGTTTTGGGTTTAGTGTTTAGTGTTGTTTAGGGTATAGTGTTAATGGTTTAGGGTTTAGGGTTATTTAGGGTTTAGTGTTTAAGGTTTAGGGTGTAGGGTTGTTTAGGGTTTAGTGTTTAGGGTTGTTTATGGTTTAGTGATTAGGGTTGTTTAGGGTTGTTTAGAGGTTAGTGTTTAGGGTTATTCAGGGTTTATGATTTAGGGTTGTTCAGGGTTTAGGATTTATGGTTGTTCAGGGTTTAGGATTTAGGGATTAAGGTTAGGGGCTTAGGGTTAGGGTTAGGGTTAGGGTTAGGGTTAGCATTAGGGTTAGAGTTAGGGTTAGAGTTAGGGTTATGGGGTTATGTTAGGCTTAAGGTTAGGGTTAGGGTTATGGGGTTAAGGTTAGGGTTGGGGTTAGGGTTAGGTTTAGGTTTAGGGTTAGGGTTAGGGTTATGGTTATTCTTAGATTTATGGTTTAAAATTTAGGGTTTATGGTTTAAGGTTTAGGGTTTAGGATTGTTTAAGTTTTAGGGTGGTTTAGGTTTAGGGTATAGGGTTTAGCGTTTAAGATTGTTTAATGTTTAGGGTTGTTTAGGTTTTAGCGTTTAGAGTTGTTTAGGGTTTTTTAGGGTTGTTTATGATTTAGTGTTTAGGGTTGTTCAGGATTTATGATTTAGGATATTTTAAGGTTTAGGGTTTAAGGTTGTATAGTGTTTTAGGGTTTAGGGTATAATGGTTAGGGTTAAGGGTTTAGGGTTGTTTAGGGTATAGTGTTAATTGTTTTAGGGTTTAGGCTTGTTTAGGGTTTAGTGTTTAGTGTTTAGGGTTTAGGGTTTTTTAGCGTTTAGTGTTTATAGTTTAGGGTTTAGGGTGCTTTTGGAATTAGTGTTTAGGGGTTTTCGGGGTTTAGGGTTTAGAATTTAGGGTGTTAGGGTTAGTGTTAGGGTTAGGTTTAGGGTTAAGGTGAAGGTTAGGGTGAGGGTTAAGGTTAGGGTTAGGGTTAAGGTTAGTGTTAGTGTTAGGGTAAGGGTTAGGGTTAGGGATAGGGTTAGGGTTAGGGTTAGGGTTAGGGTTAAGGTTAGGGTTAGGGTTAGGGTTAGGGTTAGGGGTTAGTGTTAGGGTTAGTGTTAGGGGTTAGGGGTTAGTGTTAGGGTTAGGGTTAGGGTTAGGGTTAGGGTTAGGTTTAGTGTTAGGGTTATTATTAGGGGGTTAGGTTTTAGTTTAGGATTAGTGTTAGGGTTAGAATTAGAAATAGGGTTAGTGTTAGATTAGGGTCAGGGTTAGGTTTAGGGATATGGTTAGGGTTAGAGTTAAGGGTAGAGTTAGCGTTAGGGTTAGATTTAAAGTTTAGGGTTTAGTGTTAGGATTAGGGATAGTGTGAGGTTTAGGGTTAGGTTTAGGGTTAGGGTTAGGGTTAGTGTTTGGGTTATGATTAGTGTTATTATTAGGGTTAGGGTTAGGGTCAGGTTTAGGTTTAGGGTTAGGGTTAGGGTTAGATTTAGGGTTAGGTTTAGGTTTATTGTTAGATTTAGGGTTTAGGGTTTAGGTTTAAGGTTTAGGATTGTTTAAGGTTTAGGGTAGATTAGGTTTAGGGTTTATAGTTTAGTATTATGGTTACGGTTAGGGTTAGGGTTAGGGTTAGAGTTAGGGTTATGGTTAGGGTTAGGGTTAGGGTTAGGGTTAAGGTTAGGTTTAATGTTAGGGTTAGGGTTAGGGTAAAAGTTAGAGGGTTAGTGTTAGGGTTAGGGTTAGGGTTAGGGTTAGGTTAGGGTTAGGGTTAGGGTTAGGGTTAGGGTTAGGGGTTAGGGTTAGTGTTAGGGTTAGGGTTATTATTAAGGGGTTAGGTTTAAGTTTATGATTAGTGTTAGGGTTAGAATTAGAAATAGGGTTAGTGTTAGGATTAGGGTCAGGGTTAGGTTTAGGGTTAGGGTTAGAGTTAGGGTTAGGGTCAGGGAGAGTTTAGGGTTAGGGTTAGGGTTAGGGTTAGATTTAGGGTTAGGTTTAGGTTTATTGTTAGATTTAGGATTTAGATTCTAAGGTTTATGGTTTAGGATTGTTTAGGTTTAGGGTGGATTAGGTTTAGGGTTTAGAGTTTAGTGTTATGGTTACGGTTAGGGTTAGGGTTAGGGTTAGGGTTAGGATTAGGGTTAAGGATGGGGTTAGGATTAGGTTTAGGGTTAGGGTTAGGGTTAGGGTTAGGGTTAGGGTTAGGGTTAGGGTTAGGGTTAGGATTAGGGTTAGGGTTAGGGTTAGGGTAAGGGTTAGGGGTTAGGGTTAGGGTTATGGTTATTGTTAGGTTTAGGGTTTAGGGTTTAGTGTTTAGGGTTTAAGGTTTAGGGTTTATGATTGTTTAAGATTTAGGGTGGTTTAGGTTAAGGGTTTAGGGTTTAGTGTTTAGGATTGTTTAAGGTTTAGGGTTGTTTAGGGTATAGTGTTTAGGGTTAAAAGTTTAGGGTTGTTTAGGGTTTAGTGTTTAGGGTTTAGGGTTGTTTGAGGTTTAGTTTTTAAGGTTTAGGTTTTAGGGTTGTTTTGGGTTTAGTGTTTAGTGTTGTTTAGGGTATAGTGTTAATGGTTTAGGGTTTAGGGTTATTTAGGGTTTAGTGTTTAAGGTTTAGGGTATAGGGTTGTTTAGGGTTTAGTGTTTAGGGTTGTTTATGGTTTAGTGATTAGGGTTGTTTAGGGTTGTTTAGAGGTTATTGTTTAGGGTTATTCAGGGTTTATGATTTAGGGTTGTTCAGGGTTTAGGATTTATGGTTGTTCAGGGTTTAGGATTTAGGGACTAAGGTTAAGGGGTTAGGGTTAGGGTTAGGGTTAGGGTTATGGTTAGGCTTAGCATTAGGGTTAGAGTTAGGGTTAGAGTTAGGGTTATGGGGTTATGTTAGGCTTAAGGTTAGGGTTAGGGTTATGGGGTTAAGGTTAGGGTTGGGGTTAGGGTTAGGTTTAGGTTTAGGGTTAGGGTTAGGGTTATGGTTATTCTTAGATTTATGGTTTAAAATTTAGGGTTTATGGTTTAAGGTTTAGGGTTTAGGATTGTTTAAGTTTTAGGGTGGTTTAGGTTTAGGGTATAGAATTTAGCGTTTAAGATTTTTTAATGGTTAGGGTTGTTTAGGTATTAGCGTTTAGACTTGTTTAGGGTTTTTTAGGGTTGTTTATAATTTAGTGTTTAGGGTTGTTCAGGATTTATGATTTAGGATATTTTAAGGTTTAGGGTTTAAGGTTGTATAGTGTTTTAGGGTTTAGGGTATAATGTTTAGGGTTAAGGGTTTAGGGTTGTTTAGGGTATAGTGTTAATGGTTTTAGGGTTTAGGCTTTTTTAGGGTTTAGTGTTTAGGGTTTAGGGTTTAGGGTTTTTTAGCGTTTAGTGTTTATAGTTTAGGGTTTAGGGTGCTTTTGGAATTAGTGTTTAGGGTTTTTCGGGGTTTAGGGTTTAGGATTTAGGGTGTTAGGGTTAGTGTTAGGGTTAGGTTTAGGGTTAAGGTGAGGGTTAGGGTGAGGGTTAAGGTTAGGGTTAGGGTTAAGGTTAGTGTTAGTGTTAGGGTAAGGGTTAGGGTTAGGGATAGGGTTAGGGTTAGGGTTAGGGTTAGGGTTAGGGTTAGGGTTAGGGTTAGGGTTAGGGTTTGGTTAGGGTTAGGGGTTAGGGTTAGGGTTAGTGTTAGGGTTTAG
>NC_137972.1:101793903-101796403 GCF_963924665.1 Micromys minutus | reverse complement strand
TTAGGGTGGATTAGGTTTAGGGTTTAGAGTTTAGTATTATGGTTACGGTTAGGGTTAGGGTTAGTGTTAGGGTTAGGGTTATGGTTAGTGTTAGGATTAGGGTTAGGGTTAGGGTCAGGGTTAGGTTTAGGGTTAGGGATAGGGTTAGGGTTAGATTTAGGGTTAGGTTTAGGTTTATTGTTAGATTTAGGGTTTAGGGTTTAAGGTTTATGGTTTAGGATTGTTTAAGGTTTAGGGTGGATTAGGTTTAGGGTTTAGAGTTTAGTGTTATGGTTACGGTTAGGGTTAGGGTTAGGGTTAGGGTTAGGGTTAGGGTTAGGGTTAGGGTTAGGATTAGGGTTAGGGTTAGGGTTAGGGTAAGGGTTAGGGGTTAGGGTTAGGGTTATGGTTATTGTTAGGTTTAGGGTTTAGGGTTTAGTGTTTAGGGTTTAAGGTTTAGGGTTTATGATTGTTTAAGATTTAGGGTGGTTTAGGTTAAGGGTTTAGGGTTTAGTGTTTAGGATTGTTTAAGGTTTAGGGTTGTTTAGGGTATAGTGTTTAGGGTTAAAATTTTAGGGTTGTTTAGGGTTTAGTGTTTAGGGTTTAGGGTTGTTTGAGGTTTAGTTTTTAAGGTTTAGGTTTTAGGGTTGTTTTGGGTTTAGTGTTTAGTGTTGTTTAGGGTATAGTGTTAATGGTTTAGGGTTTAGGGTTATTTAGGGTTTAGTGTTTAAGGTTTAGGGTATAGGGTTGTTTAGGGTTTAGTGTTTAGGGTTGTTTATGGTTTAGTGATTAGGGTTGTTTAGGGTTGTTTAGAGGTTATTGTTTAGGGTTATTCAGGGTTTATGATTTAGGGTTGTTCAGGGTTTAGGATTTATGGTTGTTCAGGGTTTAGGATTTAGGGACTAAGGTTAAGGGGTTAGGGTTAGGGTTAGGGTTAGGGTTATGGTTAGGCTTAGCATTAGGGTTAGAGTTAGGGTTAGAGTTAGGGTTATGGGGTTATGTTAGGCTTAAGGTTAGGGTTAGGGTTATGGGGTTAAGGTTAGGGTTGGGGTTAGGGTTAGGTTTAGGTTTAGGGTTAGGGTTAGGGTTATGGTTATTCTTAGATTTATGGTTTAAAATTTAGGGTTTATGGTTTAAGGTTTAGGGTTTAGGATTGTTTAAGTTTTAGGGTGGTTTAGGTTTAGGGTATAGAATTTAGCGTTTAAGATTTTTTAATGGTTAGGGTTGTTTAGGTATTAGCGTTTAGACTTGTTTAGGGTTTTTTAGGGTTGTTTATAATTTAGTGTTTAGGGTTGTTCAGGATTTATGATTTAGGATATTTTAAGGTTTAGGGTTTAAGGTTGTATAGTGTTTTAGGGTTTAGGGTATAATGTTTAGGGTTAAGGGTTTAGGGTTGTTTAGGGTATAGTGTTAATGGTTTTAGGGTTTAGGCTTTTTTAGGGTTTAGTGTTTAGGGTTTAGGGTTTAGGGTTTTTTAGCGTTTAGTGTTTATAGTTTAGGGTTTAGGGTGCTTTTGGAATTAGTGTTTAGGGTTTTTCGGGGTTTAGGGTTTAGGATTTAGGGTGTTAGGGTTAGTGTTAGGGTTAGGTTTAGGGTTAAGGTGAGGGTTAGGGTGAGGGTTAAGGTTAGGGTTAGGGTTAAGGTTAGTGTTAGTGTTAGGGTAAGGGTTAGGGTTAGGGATAGGGTTAGGGTTAGGGTTAGGGTTAGGGTTAGGGTTAGGGTTAGGGTTAGGGTTTGGTTAGGGTTAGGGGTTAGGGTTAGGGTTAGTGTTAGGGTTTAGGGGTTAGTGTCGGGGTTAGGGTTAGGGTTAGGGTTAGGGTTAGGGTTAGGTTTTGTGTTAGGGTTATTATTAGGGGGTTAGGTTTTAGTTTAGGATTAGTGTTAGGGTTAGAATTAGAAATAGGGTTAGTGTTAGGATTAGGGTCAGGGTTAGGTTTAGGGATAGGGTTAGGGTTAGGCTTAAGGGTAGGGTTAGGGTTAGGGTTAGATTTAAAGTTTAGGGTTTAGTGTTAGGATTAGGGATAGTGTGAGGTTTAGGGTTAGGTTTAGGGTTATGTTTAGGGTTAGGGTTAGGGTTAGTGTTTGTGTTATGATTAGTGTTAGGATTAGGGTTAGAGTTAGGGTCAGGTTTAGGTTTAGGGTTAGGGTTAGGGTTAGGGTTAGATTTAGGGTTAGGTTTAGGTTTATTGTTAGATTTAGGGTTTAGGGTTTAAGGTTTATGGTTTAGGATTGTTTAAGGTTTAGGGTGGATTAGGTTTAGGGTTTAGAGTTTAGTATTAATGTTATGGTTAGGGTTAGGGTTAGGGTTAGAGTTAGGGTTAGGGTTAGGGTTAGGGTTAGAGTTAAGGTTAGGGTTAGTGTTAGGGTTAGGGTTATGGTTAGTGTTAGGATTAGGGTTAGGGTTAGGGTCAGGGTTAGTTTTAGGGTTAGGGATAGGGTTAGGGTTAGATTTAGGGTTAGGTTTAGGTTTAATGTTAGATTTAGGGTTTAGGGTTTAAGGTTTATGGTTTAGGATTGTTTA
>NC_137972.1:101761403-101781403 GCF_963924665.1 Micromys minutus | reverse complement strand
GTTACGGTTAGGGTTAAGTTTAGGGTTAGGGTTAGGGTTATGGTTAGGGTTAGGTTAATTGTTAGGTTTAGGGTTTAGTGTTTAGGGTCTAAGGTTTTGGGTTTAGGATTGTTTAAGCTTTAGGGTAGATTAGGTTTAGGGTTTAGAGTTTAGTGTTAAGGTTAGGGTTAGGTTTAGGGTTTAGTGTTCGGATTAGGGTTAGGGTTAGGGTTAGGATTAGGGTTAAGGTTAGGGTTAGGATTAGGTTTAGGTTTAGGGTTAGGGTTAGGGTTAAGGTTAGGGTTAGGGTTAGGTTTAGGATTAGGGTTAGGGTTAGGGTTAGGGTAAGGGTTAGGGGTTAGGGTTAGGGTTATGGTTATTGTTAGGTTTAGGGTTTAGGGTTTAGTGTTTAGGGTTTAAAATTTAGAGTTTAGGATTGTTTAAGATTTAGGGTGGTTTAGGTTAAGGGATTAGGGTTTAGAGTTTAGGATTGTTTAAGGTTTAGGGTTGTTTAGGGTATAGTGTTTCGGATTAAAAGTTTAGGGTTGTTTAGGGTTTAGTGTTTAGGGTTTAGGGTTGTTTAAGGTTTAGTGTTTAAGTTTTAGGTTCTAGGGTTGTTTTGGGTTTAGTGTTTAGTGTTGTTTAGGGTATAGTGTTAATGGTTTAGGGTTTAGGGTTATTTAGGGTTTAGTGTTTAAGGTTTAGGGTATAGGTTTCTTTAGGGTTTAGTGTTAAGGGTTGTTTATGGTTTAGTGATTAGTGTTGTTTAGGGTTGTTTAGAGGTTAGTGTTTAGGGTTATTCAGGGTTTATGATTTATGGTTGTTCAGGGTTTAGGATTTATGGTTGTTCAGGGTTTGGGTTTAGAAATTAAGGTTAAGGGGTTAGGGTTAGGGTTAGGGTTAGGGTTAGGGTTAGGGTTAGGGTTAGGGTTAGGGTTAAGGTTAGGGTTAGGGTTAGGGTTAGGGTTATGGTTAGTGTTAGGATTAGGGTTAGGGTTAGGGTCAGGGTTAGGTTTAGGGTTAGGGTTAGGGTTAGGGTTAGATTTAGGGTCAGGTTTAGGTTTATTGTTAGATTTAGGGTTTAGGGTTTAAGGTTTATGGTTTAGGATTGTTTAAGGTTTAGGGTGGATTAGGTTAAGGTTTAGAGTTTAGTGTTATGGTTACGGTTAGTGTTAGTGTTAGGGTTAGGGTTAGGGTTAGGGTTAGGGTTAGGGTAATGTTTAGGGTTAGGGTTAGGGTTAGGGTTAGGGGTTAGGGTTAGTGTTAGGGTTAGGGTTATTATTAGGGGGTTAGGTTTAAGTTTAGGATTAGTGTTAGGGTTAGAATTAGAAATAGGGTTAGTGTTAGGATTAGGGTCAGGGTTAGGTTTAGGGTTAGGGTTAGGGTTAGGGTCAGGGAGGGTTTAGGGTTAGGGTTAAGGTTAGGGTTAGATTTAGGGTTAGGTTTAGGTTTATTGTTAGATTTAGGATTTAGGGTCTAAGGTTTATGGTTTAGGATTGTTTAAGGTTTAGGGTGGATTAGGTTTAGGGTTTAGAGTTTAGTGTTATGGTTACGGTTAGGGTTAGGGTTAGGGTTAGGGTTAGGATTACAGTTAAGGTTAGGGTTAGGATTAGGTTTAGGGTTAGGGTTAGGGTTAGGGTTAGGGTTAGGGTTAGGGTTAGGATTAGGGTTAGGGTTAGGGTTAGGGTAAGGGTTAGGGGTTAGGGTTAGGGTTATGGTTATTGTTAGGGTTAGGGTTTAGGGTTTAGTGTTTAGGGTTTAAGGTTTAGGGTTTAGGATTGTTTAAGATTTAGGGTGGTTTAGGTTAAGGGTTTAGGGTTTAGAGTTTAGGATTGTTTAAGGTTTAGGGTTGTTTAGGGTATATTGTTTAGGGTTAATACTTTAGGGTTGTTTAGGGTTTAGTGTTTAGGGTTTAGAATTGTTTAAGGTTTAGTGTTTAATGTTTAGGTTTTAGGGTTGTTTTGGGTTTAGTGTTTAGTGTTGATTAGGGTATAGTGTTAATGGTTTAGGGTTTAGGGTTATTTAGGGTTTAGTGTTTACGGTTTAGGGTATAGGGTTGTTTAGGGTTTAGTGTTTAGGGTTCTTTATGGTTTAGTGATTAGGGTTGTTTAGGGTTGTTTAGAGGTTAGTGTTTACGGTTATTCAGGGTTTATGATTTAGGGTTGTTCAGGGTTTAGGATTTATGGTTGTTCAGGGTTTAGGATTTAGGGATTAAGGTTAAGGGGTTAGGGTTAGGGTTAGAGTTAGGGTTAGGGTTAGGGTTAGGGTTAGGGTTAGGGTTAAGGTTAGGGTTAGGGTTAGGGTTAGGGTTATGGTTAGTGTTAGGATTAGGGTTAGGGTTAGGGTCAGGGTTAGGTTTAGGGTTAGGGTTAGGGTTAGGGTTAGATTTAGGATCAGGTTTAGGTTTATTGTTAGATTTAGGGTTTACGGTTTAAGGTTTATGGTTTAGGATTGTTTAAGGTTTAGGGTGGATTAGGTTTAGGGTTTAGAGTTTAGTGTTATGGTTACGGTTAGTGTTAGGGTTAGGGTTAGGGTTAGGGTAATATTTAGGGTTAGGGTTAGGGTTAGGGTTAGGGGTTAGGGTTAGTGTTAGGGTTAGGGTTATTATTAGGGTGTTAGGTTTAAGTTTAGGATTAGTGTTAGGGTTAGAATTAGAAATAGGGTTAGTGTTAGGATTAGGGTCAGGGTTAGGTTTAGGGTTAGTGTTAGGGTTAGGGTTAGGGTCAGGGATGGTTTAGGGTTAGGGTTAGGGTTAGGGTTAGATTTAGGGTCAGGTTTAGGTTTATTGTTAGATTTAGGATTTAGGGTCTAAGGTTTATGGTTTAGGATTGTTTAAGGTTTAGGGTGGATTAGGTTTAGGGTTTAGAGTTTAGTGTTATGGTTACGGTTAGGGTTAGGGTTAGGGTTAGGGTTAGGATTACGGTTAAGGTTAGGGTTAGGATTAGGTTTAGGGTTAGGGTTAGGGTTAGGGTTAGGGTTAGGGTTAGGGTTAGGGTTAGGGTTAGGGTTAGGGTTAGGGTTAGGGTTAGGGTAAGGTTTATGGGTTAGGGTTAGGGTTATGGTTATTGTTAGGGTTAGGGTTTAGGGTTTAGTGTTTAGGGTTTAAGGTTTAGGGTTTAGGATTGTTTAAGATTTAGGGTGGTTTAGGTTAAGGGTTTAGGGTTTAGAGTTTAGGATTGTTTAACGTTTAGGGTTGTTTAGGGTATAGTGTTTAGGGTTAAAACTTTAGGGTTGTTTAGGGTTTAGTGTTTAGGGTTTAGAATTGTTTAAGGTTTAGTGTTTAATGTTTAGGTTTTAGGGTTGTTTTGGGTTTAGTGTTTAGTGTTGTTTAGGGTATAGTGTTAATGGTTTAGGGTTTAGGGTTATTTATGGTTTAGTGTTTACGGTTTAGGGTATAGGGTTGTTTAGGGTTTAGTGTTTAGGGTTGTTTATGGTTTAGTGATTAGGGTTGTTTAGGGTTGTTTAGAGGTTAGTGTTTAGGGTTATTCAGGGTTTATGATTTAGGGTTGTTCAGGGTTTAGGATTTATGGTTGTTCAGGGTTTAGGATTTAGGGATTAAGGTTAAGGGGTTAGGGTTAGGGTTAGGGTTAGGGTTAGGGTTAAGGTTAGGGTTAGGGTTAGGGTTAGGGTTATGGTTAGTGTTAGGATTAGGGTTAGGGTTAGGGTCAGGGATAGGTTTAGGGTTAGGGTTAGGGTTATGGTTAGATTTAGGGTCAGGTTTAGGTTTATTGTTAGATTTAAGGTTTAGGGTTTAAGGTTTATGGTTTAGGATTGTTTCAGGTTTAGGGTGGATTAGGTTTAGGGTTTAGAGTTTAGTGTTATGGTTACGGTTAGTGTTAGGGTTAGGGTTAGGGTTAGGGTTAGGCTTAGGGTTAGGGTTAGGGTAATGGTTAGGGTTAGGGTTAGGGTTAGGGTTAGGGTTAGGGTAAGGGTTAGGGGTTAGTGTTAGGGTTAGGGTTAGGGTTAGGGTTAGGGATAGGTTAGGGTTAGGGTTATTATTAGGGGGTTAGGTTTAAGTTTAGGATTATTGTTAGGGTTAGAATTAGAAATAGGGTTAGTGTTAGGATTAGGGTCAGGGTTAGGTTTAGGGTTAGGGTTAGGGTTAGGGTTAGGGTTAGGGTCAGGGAGGGTTTAGGGTTAGGGTTAGGGTTAGGGTTAGATTTAGGTTTAGGTTTAGGTTTATTGTTAGATTTAGGATTTAGGGTCTAAGGTTTATGGTTTAGGATTGTTTAAGGTTTAGGGTGGATTAGGTTTAGGGTTTAGAGTTTAGTGTTATGGTTACAGTTAGGGTTAGGGTTAGGGTTAGGATTAGGGTTAAGGTTAGGGTTAGGGTTAGGTTTAGGGTTAGGGTTAAGGTTAGGGTTAGGGTTAGGGTTAGGGTTAGGGTTAGGGTTAGGGTTAGGATTAGGGTTAGAGTTAGGGTTAGGGTAAGGGTTAGGGGTTAGGGTTATGGTTATGGTTATTGTTAGGTTTAGAGTTTAGTGTTTAGTGTTTAGGGTTTAAGGTTTAGGGTTTAGGATTGTTTAAGATTTAGGGTGGTTTAGGTTAAGGGTTTAGGGTTTAGATTTTAGGATTGTTTAAGGTTTAGGGTTGTTTAGGGTATAGTGTTTAGGGTTAAAATTTAGGGTTGTTTAGGATTTAGTGTTTAGGGTTTAGGATTGTTTAAGGTTTAGTGTTTAAGGTTTAGGTTTTAGGGTTGTTTTGGGTTTAGTGTTTAGTGTTGTTTAGGGTATAGTGTTAATGGTTTAGGGTTTAGGGTTATTTAGGGTTTAGTGTTTAAGGTTTAGGGTATAGGGTTGTTTAGGGTTTAGTGTTTAGGGTTGTTTATGGTTTAGTGATTAGGGTTGTTTAGGGTTGTTTAGAGGTTAGTGTTTAGGGTTATTCAGGGTTTATGATTTAGGGTTGTTCAGGGTTTAGGATTTATGGTTGTTCAGGGTTTAGGATTTAGGGATTAAGGTTAAGGGGTTAGGTTTAGGGTTAGGGTTAGGGTTAGGGTTAGCATTATGGTTAGAGTTAGGGTTAGAGTTAGGGTTATGGGGATATGTTAGGCTTAAGGTTAGGGTTAGGGTTATGGGGTTAAGGTTAGGGTTGGGGTTAGGGTTAGGTTTAGGTTTAGGTTTAGGGTTAGGGTTATGGTTATTCTTAGACTCATGGTTTAAAATTTAGGGTTTATGGTTTAAGGTTTAGGGTTTTGGATTGTTTAAGTTTTAGGGTGGTTTAGGTTTAGGGTATAGGGTTTAGCGTTTAATATTGTTTAATGTTTAGGGTTGTTTAGGTTTTAGCGTTTAGAGTTGTTTAGGGTTTTTTAGGGTTGTTTATGATTTAGTGTTTAGGGTTGTTCAGGATTTATAATTTAGGATATTTTAAGGTTTAGGGTTTAAGGTTGTATAGTGTTTTAGGGTTTAGGGTATAATGTTTGGGGTTAAGGGTTTAGGGTGCTTTTGGAATTAGTGTTTAGGGTTTTTCGGGGTTTAGGCTTTAGGATTTAGGGTGTTAGGGTTAGTGTTAGGGTTAGGTTTAGGGTTAAGGTGAGGGTTGGGGTGAGGATTAAGGTTAGGGTTAGGGTTAAGGTTAGTGTTAGTGTTAGGGTAAGGTTTAGGCTAAGGGATAGGTTTAGGGTTAGGGTTAGGGTTAGGGTTAAGGTTAGGGTTAGGGTTAGGGTTAGGGTTAGGGGTTAGTGTTAGGGTTAGTGTTAGGGGTTAGGGGTTAGTGTTAGGGTTAGGGTTAGGGTTAGGGTTAAGGTTAGGTTTAGTGTTAGGGTTATTATTAGGGGGTTACGTTTTAGTTTAGGATTAGTGTTAGGGTTAGAATTAGAAATAGGGTTAGTGTTAGGATTAGGGTCAGGGTTAGGTTTAGCGATATGGTTAGGGTTAGGGTTAAGGGTAGGGTTAGGGTTAGGGTTAGATTTAAAGTTTACGGTTTAGTGTTAGGATTAGGGATAGTGTGAGGTTTAGGGTTAGGTTTAGGGTTAGGGTTAGGGTTAGTGTTTGGGTTATGATTAGTGTTATTATTAGGGTTAGGGTTAGGGTCAGGTTTAGGGTTAGGGTTATGGTTAGGGATAAATTTAGGGTTAGGTTTAGGTTTATTGTTAGATTTAGGGTTTAGGGTTTAAGGTTTAAGGTTTAGGATTGTTTAAGGTTTAGGGTAGATTAGGTTTAGGGTTTAGAGTTTAGTATTATGGTTACGGTTAGGGTTAGGGTTAGAGTTAGGGTTAGGGTTAGGGTTAGGGTTAGGGTTAAGGTTAGGGTTAGTGTTAGTGTTAGGGTTATGGTTAGTGTTAGGTTTAGGGTTAGGGTTAGGGTCAAGGTTAGGTTTAGGGTTAGGAATAGGGTTAGGGTTAGATTTAGGGTTAGGTTTAGATTTATTGTTAGATTTAGGGTTTAGGGTTTAAGGTTTATGGTTTAGGATTGTTTAAGGTTTAGGGTGGATTAGGTTTAGGGTTTAGAGTTTAGTGTTATGGTTACGGTTAGGGTTAGGGTTAGGGATGGGGTTAGGGTTAGGGTTAGGTTTATGGTAATGGTTAGGGTTAGGGTTAGGGTTAGGGTTAGGGTATAAGTTAGGGGGTTAGTGTTAGGGTTTGGGTTAGGGTTAGGGTTAGGGTTAGGGTTAGGGTTAGGTTAGGGTTAGGGTTAGGGTTAGGGTTAGGGGTTAGGTTTAGTGTTAGGGTTAGGGTTATTATTAGGGGGTTAGGTTTAAGTTTAGGATTAGTGTTAGTGTTAGAATTAGAATTAGGTTTAGTGTTAGGATTAGGGTCAGGGTTAGGTAAATGGTTAGGGTTAGGGTTAGGGTTAGGGTTAGGGTCAGGGAGGGTTTAGGGTTAGGGTTAGGGTTAGGGTTAGATTTAGGGTTAGGTTTAGGTTTATTGTTAGATTTAGGATTTAGGGTCTAAGATTTATGGTTTAGGATTGTTTAAGGTTTAGGGTGGATTAGGTTTAGGGTTTAGAGTTTAGTGTTATGGTTACGGTTAGGGTTAGGGTTAGGGTTAGGGTTAGGATTAGAGTTAAGTTTGGGGTTAGGATTAGGTTTAGGGTTAGGGTTAGGCTTAGGGTTAGGGTTAGGGTTAGGGTTAGGGTTAGGGTTAGGATTAGGGTTAGGGTTAGGGTTAGGGTTAGGGTTAAGGGTAGGGTTAGGGTTAGGGTTAGGGTTAGGGGTTAGTGTTAGGGTTAGTGTTAGGGGTTATGGTTAGTGTTACGGTTAGGTTTAGGGTTAGGGTTAGGGTTAGGTTTAGTGTTAGGGTTATTATTAGGGGGTTACGTTTTAGTTTAGGATTAGTGTTAGGGTTAGAATTAGAAATAGGGTTAGTGTTAGGATTATGGTCAGGTTTAGGTTTAACGATATGGTTAGGGTTAGGGTTAAAGGTAGGGTTAGGGTTAGGGTTAGATTTAAAGTTTAGGGTTTAGTGTTAGGATTAGGGATAGTGTGAGGTTTAGCGTTAGGTTTAGGGTTAGGGTTAGGGTTAGTGTTTGGGTTATGATTAGTGTTATTATTAGGGTTAGGGTTAGGGTCAGGTTTAGGTTTAGGGTTAGGGTTAGGGTTAGGGATAGTTTTAGGGTTAGGTTTAGATTTATTGTTAGATTTAGGGTTTAGGGTTTAAGGTTTAAGGTTTAGGATTGTTTAAGGTTTAGGGTAGATTAGGTTTAGGGTTTAGAGTTTAGTATTATGGTTACGGTTAGGGTTAGGGTTAGGGTTAGAGTTAGGGTTAGGGTTAGGGTTAGGGTTAGGGTTAAGGTCAGGGTTAGTGTTAGGGTTAGGGTTATGGTTAGTGTTAGGATTAGGGTTAGGGTTAGGGTCAAGGTTAGGTTTAGGGTTAGGAATAGGGTTAGGTTTAGATTTAGGGTTAGGTTTAGGTATATTGTTAGATTTAGGGTTTAGGGTTTAAGGTTTATGGTTTAGGATTGTTTAAGGTTTAGGGTGGATTAGGTTTAGGGTTTAGAGTTTAGTGTTATGGTTACGGTTAGGGTTAGGGTTAGGGATGGGGTTAGGGTTAGGGTTAGGTTTATGGTAATGGTTAGGGTTAGGGTTAGGGTTAGGGTTAAAGTATAAGTTGGGGGGTTAGTGTTAGGGTTTGGGTTAGGGTTATGATTAGGGTTAGGGTTAGGTTAGGTTTAGGGTTAGGGTTAGGGTTAGGGGTTAGGTTTAGTGTTAGGGTTAGGGTTATTATTAGGGGGTTAGGTTTAAGTTTAGGATTAGTGTTAGGGTTAGAATTAGAAATAGGGTTAGTGTTAGGATTAGGGTCAGGGTTAGGTTTAGGGTTAGTGTTAGGCTTAGGGTTAGGGTCAGGGAGGGTTTAGGGTTAGGGTTAGGGTTAGGGTTAGATTTAGGGTTAGGTTTAGGTTTATTGTTAGATTTAGGATTTAGGGTCTAAGGGTTATGGTTTAGGATTGTTTAAGGTTTAGGGTGGATTAGGTTTAGGGTTTAGAGTTTAGTGTTATGGTTACGGTTAGGGTTAGGGTTAGGTTTAGGGTTAGGATTAGGGTTAAGGTTGGGGTTAGGATAAGGTTTAGGGTTAGGGTTAGGCTTAGGGTTAGGGTTAGGGTTAGGGTTAGGGTTAGGGTTAGGATTAGGGTTAGGGTTAGGGTTAGGGTAAGGGTTAGGGATTAGGGTTAGGGTTATGGTTATTGTTAGGTTTAGGGTTTAGTGTTTAGGGTTTAAGGTTTAGGGTTTATGATTGTTTAAGATTTAGGGTGGTTTAGGTTAAGGGTTTAGGGTTTAGAGTTTAGGATTGTTTAAGGTTTAGGGTTGTTTAGGGTATAGTGTTTAGGGTTAAAAGTTTAGGGTTGTTTAGGGTTTAGTGTTTAGGGTTTAGGGTTGTTTAAGGTTATTGTTTAAGTTTTAGGTTTTAGGGTTGTTTTGGGTTTAGTGTTTAGTGTTGTTTAGGGTGTAGTGTTAATGGTTTAGGGTTTAGGGTTATTTAGGGTTTAGTGTTTAAGGTTTAGGGTATAGGGTTGTTTAGGGTTTAGTGTTTAGGGTTGTTTATGGTTTAGTGATTAGGGTTGTTTAGGGTTGTTTAGAGGTTAGTGTTTAGGGTTATTCAAGGTTTATGATTTAGGGTTGTTCAGGGTTTAGGATTTATGGTTGTTCAGGGTTTAGGATTTAGGGATTAAGGTTAAGGGGTTAGGGTTAGGGTTAGGGTTAGGGTTAGGGTTAGGGTTAGGGTTAGGTTTAGGGTTAGGGTTAGGGTTAGGGTTAGATTTAGGATCAGGTTTAGGTTTATTGTTAGATTTAGGGTTTAGGGTTTAAGGTTTATGGTTTAGGATTGTTTAAGGTTTGGGGTGGATTAGGTTTAGGGTTTAGAGTTTAGTGTTATGGTTACGGTTAGTGTTAGGGTTAGTGTTAGGGTTAGGGTTAGGGTTAGGGTTAGGGTAATGGTTAGGGTTAGGGTTAGGGTTAGGGTTAGGGTTAGGGTAAGGGTTAGGGGTTAGTGTTAGGGTTAGGGTTAGTGTTAGGGTTAGGGTTAGGGTTAGGGTTAAGGTTAGGGGTTAGGGTTAGTGTTAGGGGTAGGGTTATTATTAGGGGGTTAGGTTTAAGTTTAAAATTAGTGTTAGGGTTAGAATTAGAAATAGGGTTAGTGTTAGGATTAGGGTCATGGTTAGGTTTAGGGTTAGGGTTAGGGTTAGGGTTAGGGTTAGGGTTAGGGTCAGGGAGGGTTTAGGGTTAGGGTTAGGGTTAGGGTTAGATTTAGGGTTAGGTTTAGGTTTATGGTTAGATTTAGGATTTAGGGTCTAAGGTTTATGGTTTAGGATTGTTTAAGGTTTAGGGTGAATTAGGTTTAGGGTTTAGAGTTTAGTGTTATGGTTACAGTTAGGGTTAGGGTTAGGGTTAGGGTTAGGATTAGGTTTAGAGTTAGGGTTAGGGTTAGGGTTAGGGTTAGGGTTAGGGTTAGGGTTAGGATTAGGGTTAGGGTTAGGGTTAGGGTAAGGGTTAGGGGTTAGTGTTAGGGTTATGGTTATTGTTAGGTTTAGGGTTTAGGGTTTAGTGTTTAGTGTTTAAGGTTTAGGGTTTAGGATTGTTTAAGATTTGGGGTGGTTTAGGTTAAGGGTTTAGGGTTTAGACTTTAGGATTGTTTAAGGTTTAGGGTTGTTTAGGGTATAGTGTTTAGGGTTAAAAGTTTAAAGTTTTTTAGGCTTTAGTGTTTAGGGTTTATGGTTGTTTAAGTTTTAGTGTTTAAGGTTTAGGTTAGGGTTGTTTTGGGTTAATGTTTAGTGTTGTTTAGTGTATAGTGTTAATGGTTTAGGGTTTAGGGTTATTTAGGGTTTAGTGTTAAAGGTTTAAGGTATAGGGTTGTTTAGGGTTTAGTGTTTAGGGTTGTTTATGGTTTAGTGATTAGGGTTGTTTAGGGTTGTTTAGAGGTTAGTGTTTAGGGTTATTCAGGGTTTATGATTTAGGGTTGTTCAGGGTTTAGGATTTATGGTTGTTCAGGGTTTAGGATTTAGGGATTAAGGTTAAGGGGTTAGGGTTAGGATTAGGGTTAGCGTTAGGGTTAGGGTTAGGGTTAGGGTTAGGGTTAGGGTTAGGGTTAAGGTTAGGGTTAGGGTTAGGGTTAGGGTTATGGTTAGTGTTAGGATTAGGGTTAGGGTTAGAGTCAGGGTTAGGTTTAGGGTTAGGGTTAGGGTTAGTGTTAGATTTAGGGTCAGGTTTAGGTTTATTGTTAGATTTAGGGTTTAGGGTTTAAGGTTTATGGTTTAGGATTGTTTAAGGTTTGGGGTGGATTAGGTTTAGGGTTTAGAGTTTAGTGTTATGGTTACGGTTAGTGTTAGGGTTAGGGTTAGGGTTAGGGTTAGGGTTAGGGTATTGGTTAGGGTTAGGGTTAGGGTTAGGGTTAGGGTAAGGGTTAGGGGTTAGTGTTAGGGTTAGGGTTAGGGTTAGGGTTAGGTTTAGGGTTAGGGTTAAGGTTAGGGGTTAGGGTTAGTGTTAGGGTTAGGGTTATTATTAGGGGGTTAGGTTTAAGTTTAGAATTAGTGTTAGGGTTAGAATTAAAAATAGGGTTAGTGTTAGGATTAGGATCAGGGTTAGGTTTAGGGTTAGGGTTAGGGTTAGGGTTAGGGTTAGGGTTAGGGTCAGGGAGGGTTTAGGGTTAGGGTTAGGGTTAGGGTTAGATTTACGGTTAGGTTTAGGTTTATTGTCAGATTTAGGATTTAGGGTCTAAGGTTTATGGTTTAGGATTGTTTAAAGTTTAGGGTGGATTAGGTTTAGTGTTTAGAGATTAGTGTTATGGTTACAGTTAGGGTTAGGGTTAGGGTTAGGGTTAGGATTAGGGTTAAGGTTAGGGTTAGGATTAGGTTTAGAGTTAGGGTTAGGGTTAGGGTTAGGGTTAGGGTTAGGGTTAGGGTTAGGATTAGGGTTAGGGTTAGGGTTAGGGTAAGGGTTAGGGGTTAGTGTTAGGGTTATGGTTATTGTTAGGTTTAGGGTTTAGGGTTTAGTGTTTAGGGTTTAAGGTTTAGGGTTTAGGATTGTTTAAGATTTAGGGTGGTTTAGGTTAAGGGTTTAGGGTTTAGACTTTAGGATTGTTTAAGGTTTAGGGTTGTTTAGGGTATAGTGTTTAGGGTTAAAAGTTTAGGGTTGTTTAGGCTTTAGTGTTTAGGGTTTAGGGTTGTTTAAGTTTTAGTGTTTAAGGATTAGGTTTTAGGGTTGTTTTGGGTTAATGTTTAGTGTTGTTTAGGGTATAGTGTTAATGGTTTAGGGTTTAGGGTTATTTAGGGTTTAGTGTTTAGAGTTTAAGGTATAGGGTTGTTCAGGGTTTAGTGTTTAGGGTTGTTTATGGTTTAGTGATTAGGGTTGTTTAGGGTTATTTAGAGGTTAGTGTTTAGGGTTATTCAGGGTTTATGATTTAGGGTTGTTCAGGGTTTAGGATTTAAGGTTGTTCAGGGTTTAGGATTTAGGGATTAAGGTTAAGGGGTTAGGGTTAGGGTTAGGGTTAGTTTTAGGGTTAGGGTTAGGGTTAGGGTTAGGGTTAGGGTTAAGGTTAGGGTTAGGGTTAGGGTTAGGGTTATGGTTAGTGTTAGGATTAGGGTTAGGGTTAGGGTCAGGGTTAGGTTTAGGGTTAGGGTTAGGGTTAGGGTTAGATTTAGGGTCAGGTTTAGGTTTATTGTTAGATTTAGGGTTTAGGGTTTAAGGTTTATGGTTTAGGATTGTTTAAGGTTTAGGGTGGATTAGGTTTAGGGTTTAGAGTTTAGTGTTATGGTTATGGTTAGTGTTAGGGTTAGGGTTAGGGTTAGGGTTAGGGTTAGGTTTAGGGTTAGGGTTAGGGTTAGGGTTAGGGTTAGGGTTAGGGTTAGGGTTAGGGTTAGGATTAGGGTTAGAGTTAGGGTTAGGGTAAGGGTTAGGGGTTAGGGTTAGGGTTATGGTTATTGTTAGATTTAGGTTTTAGGGTTTAGTGTTTAGGGTTTAAGGTTTAGGGTTTAGGATTGTTTAAGGTTTAGGGTGGTTTAGGTTAAGGGTTTATGGTTTAGAGTTTAGGATTGTTTAAGGTTTAGGGTTGTTTAGGGTATAGTGTTTAGGGTTAAAAGTTTAGGGTTGTTTAGGGTTTAGTGTTTAAGGTTTAGGTTTTAGGGTTGTTTTGGGTTTAGTGTTTAGTGTTGTTTAGGGTATAGTGTTAATGGTTTAGGGTTTAGGGTTATTTAGGGTTTAGTGTTTAAGGTTTAGGGTATAGGGTTGTTTAGGGTTTAGTGTTTAGGGTTGTTTATGGTTTAGTGATTAGGGTTGTTTAGGGTTGTTTAGAGGTTAGTGTTTAGGGTTATTCAGGGTTTATGATTTAGGGTTGTTCAGGGTTTAGGATTTATGGTTGCTCAGGGTTTAGGATTTAGGGATTAAGGTTAAGGGGTTAAGGTAAGGGTTAGGGTTAGGATTAGGGTTAGCATTAGGGTTAGAGTTAGGGTTAGAGTTAAGGTTATGGGGTTATGTTAGGCTTAAGGTTAGGGTTAGGGTTATGGGGTTAAGGTTAGGGTTGGGTTTAGGGTTAGGTTTAGGTTTAGGGTTAGGGTTAGGGTTATGGTTATTCTTAGATTTATGGTTTAAAATTTAGGGTTTATGGTTTAAGGTTTAGGGTTTAGGATTGTTTAAGTTTTGGGGTGGTTTAGGTTTAGGGTATAGGGTTTAGCGTTTAAGATTGTTTAATGTTTAGGGTTGTTTAGGTTTTAGCGTTTAGAGTTGTTTAGGGTTTTTTAGGGTTGTTTATGATTTAGTGTTTAGGGTTGTTCAGGATTTATGATTTAGGATATTTTAAGGTTTAGGGTTTAAGGTTGTATAGTGTTTTAGGGTTTAGGGTATAATGTTTAGGGTTAAGGGTTTAGGGTTGTTTAGGGTATAGTGTTAATTGTTTTAGGGTTTAGGCTTGTTTAGGGTTTAGTGTTTAGGGTTTAGGGTTTAGGGTTTTTTAGCGTGTAGTGTTTATAGTTTAGGGTTTAGGGTGCTTTTGGAATTAGTGTTTAGGGTTTTTCGGGGTTTAGGGTTTAGGATTTAGGGTGTTAGGGTTAGTTTTAGGGTTAGCTTTAGGGTTAAGGTGAGGGTTAGGGTGATGGTTAAGGTTAGGGTTAGGGTTAAGGTTAGTGTTAGTGTTAGAATAAGGGTTAGGGTTAGGGATAAGGTTAGGGTTAGGGTTAGGGTTAGGGTTAGGGGTTTGGGTTAGGGTTAGTGTTAGGGGTTAGGGGTTAGTGTTAGGGTTAGGGTTAGGGTTAGGGTAGAATTAGGTTTAGTGTTAGGGTTATTATTAGGGGGTTAGGTTTTAGTTTAGGATAAGTGTTAGGGTTAGAATTAGAAATAGGGTTAGTGTTAGGATTAGGGTCAGGGTTAGGTTTAGAAATGTGGTTAGGGTTAGGGTTAAGGGTAGGGTAAAGTTAGGGTTAGAATTAAAGTTTAGGGTTTAGTGTTAGGATTAGTGATAGTGTGAGGTTTAGGGTTAGGTTTAGGGTTAGGGTTAGGGTTAGTGTTTGGGTTATGATTAGTGTTAGGATTAGGATTATGGTTAGGGTCAGGTTTATGTTTATGGTTAGGGTTAGGGTTAGGGTTAGATTTAGGGTTAGGTTTAGGTTTATTGTTAGATTTAGGGTTTAGGGTTTAAGGTTTATGGTTTAGGATTGTTTAATTTTAAGGGTGGATTAGGTTTAGGGTTTAGAGTTTAGTATTATGGTTACGGTTAGGGTTAGGGTTAGGGTTAGAGTTAGGGTTAGGGTTAGGGTTAGGGTTAGGGTTAAGGTTAGGGTTAGTGTTAGGGTTAGGGTTAAGGTTAGTGTTAAAATTAGGGTTGGGGTTAGGGTCAGGGTTAGGTTTAGGGTTAGTGATAGGGTTAGGGTTAGATTTAGGGTTAGGTTTAGGTTTATTGTTAGATTTAGGGTTTAGGGTTTAAGGTTTATGGTTTAGGATTGTTTAAGGTTTAGGGTGGATTAGGTTTAGGGTTTAGAGTTTAGTGTTATGGTTACGGTTAGGGTTAGGGTTAGGGATGGAGTTAGGGTTAGGGTTATGGTAAGGGTTAGGTTTAGGGTTAGGGTTAGGGTTAGGGTAAAAGTTAGGGGGTTAGTGTTAGGGTTTGTGTTAGGGTTAGGGTTAGGGTTAGGTTAGGGTTAGGGTTAGGGTTAGGGTTAGGGTTAGGTTAGGGTTAGGGTTAGGGTTAGGGGTTAGGGTTAGTGAAAGGGTTAGGGTTATTATTAGGGGGTTAGGTTTAAGTTTAGGATTAGTGTTAGGGTTAGAATTAGAAATAGGGTTAGTGTTAGGATTAGGGTCAGGGTTAGGTTTAGGGTTAGGGTTAGGGTTAGGGTCAGGGAGGATTTAGGGTTAGGGTTAGGGTTAGGGTTAGATTTAGGGTTAGGTTTAGGTTTATTGTTATATTTAGGATTTAGGGTCTAAGGTTTATGGTTTAGGATTGTATAAGGTTTAGGGTGGATTAGGTTTAGTGTTTAGAGTTTAGTGTTATGGTTACGGTTAGGGTTAGGGTTAGGGTTAGGATTAGGGTTAAGGTTAGTGTTAGGATTAGGTTTAGGGTTAGGGTTAGGGTTAGGGTTAGGGTTAGGGTTAGGGTTAGGGTTAGGATTAGGTTTAGGGTTAGGGTTACGGTTAGGGTTAGGGTTAGGGTTAGGATTAGGGTTAAGGTTAGGGTTAGGTTTAGGTTTAGGGTTAGGTTTAGTGTTAGGGTTAGGGTTAGGGTTAGGGTTAGGATTAGGGTTAGGGTTAGGGTTAGGGTAAGGGTTAGGGGTTAGGGTTAGGGTTATGGTTATTGTTAGGATTAGGGTTTAGAGTTTAGTGTTTAGGGTTTAAGGTTTAGGGTTTAGGATTGTTTAAGATTTAGGGTGGTTTAGGTTAAGGGTTTAGGGTTTAGAGTTTAGGATTGTTTAAGGTTTAGGGTTGTTTAGTGTATAGTGTTTAGGGTTAAAAGTTTAGGGTTGTTTAGGTTTTAGTGTTTAGGGTTTAGGGTTGTTTAAGGTTTAGTGTTTAAGGTTTAGGTTTTAGGGTTGTTTTGGGTTTAGTGTTTAGTGTTGTTTAGGGTATAGTGTTAATGGTTTAGGGTTTAGGGTTATTTAGGGTTTAGTGTTTAAGGTTTAAGGTATAGGGTTGTTTAGGGTTTAGTGTTTAGGGTTGTTTATGGTTTAGTGATTAGGGTTGTTTAGGGTTGTTTAGAGGTTAGTGTTTAGGGTTATTCAGGGTTTATGATTTAGGGTTGTTCAGGGTTTAGGATTTATGTTTGTTCAGGTTTTAGGATTTAGGGATTAAGGTTAAGGGGTTAGGGTTAGGTTTAGGGTTAGGGTTAGGGTTAGAATTAAAGTTTAGGGTTTAGTGTTAGGATTAGGGATAGTGTGAGGTTTAGGGTTAGGTTTAGGGTTAGGGTTAGGGTTAGTGTTTGGGTTATGATTAGTGTTAGGATTAGGATTAGGGTTAGGGTCAGGTTTATGTTTAGGGTTAGGGTTAGGGTTAGGGTTAGGGTTATATTTAGGGTTTGGTTTAGGTTTATTGTTAGATTTAGGGTTTAGGGTTTAAGGTTTATGGTTTAGGATTATTTAAATTTAAGGGTGGATTAGGTTTAGGGTTTAGAGTTTAGTATTATGGTTACGGTTAGGGTTAGGGTTAGGGTTAGAGTTAGGGTTAGGGTTAGGGTTAGGGTTAAGGTTAGGGTTAGTGTTAGGGTTAGGGTTATGGTTATTGGTAGGATTAGGGTTAGGGTTAGATTTAGGGTTAGGTTTAGGGTTAGGGATAGGGTTAGGGTTAGATTTAGGGTTAGGTTTAGGTTTATTGTTAGATTTAGGGTTTAGGGTTTAAGGTTTATGGTTTAGGATTGTTTAAGATTTAGGGTGGATTAGGTTTAGGGTTTAGAGTTTAGTGTTATGGTTACGGTTAGGGTTAGGGTTAGGGATGGGGTTAGGGTTAGGGTTAGGGTTATGGTAAGGGTTAGGTTTAGGGTTAGGGTTAGGGTTAGGGTAAAAGTTAGGAGGTTAGTGTTAGGGTTTGTGTTAGGGTTAGGGTTAGGGTTAGGGTTAGGTTAGGGTTAGGGATAGGTTAGGGTTAGGGTTAGGGTTAGGGTTAGGGTTAGGGTTAGGGGTTAGGGTTAGTGAAAGGGTTAGGGTTATTATTAGGGAGTTAGGTTTAAGTTTAGGATTAGTGTTAGGGTTAGAATTAGAAATAGGGTTAGTGTTAGGATTAGGGTCAGTGTTAGGTTTAGGGTTAGTGTTAGGGTTAGGGTTAGGGTCAGGGAGGGTTTAGGGTTAGGGTTAGGTTTAGGGTAAGATTTAAGGTTAGGTTTAGGTTTATTGTTAGATTTAGGATTTAGGGTCTAAGGTTTATGGTTTAGGATTGTTTAAGGTTTAGGGTGGATTAGGTTTAGGGTTTAGAGTTTAGTGTTATGGTTACGGTTAGGGTTAGGGTTAGGGTTAGGGTTAGGTTTAGGGTTAGGGTTAGGGTTAGGCTTAGGATTAGGTTTAGGGTTAGGGTTACGGTTAGGGTTAGGGTTAGGATTAGGTTTAAGTTTAGGGTTAGGCTTAGGGTTAGGTTTAGGGTTAGGGTTAGGGTTAGGGTTAGGGTTAGTATTAGGGTTAGGGTTAGGGTTAGGGTAAGGGTTGGGGGTTAGAGTTAGGGTTATGGTTATTGTTAGGTTTAGGGTTTAGAGTTTAGTGTTTAGGGTTTAAGGTTTAGGGTTTAGGATTGTTTAAGATTTAGGGTGGTTTAGGTTAAGGGTTTAGGGTTTAGAGTTTAGGATTGTTTAAGGTTTAGGGTTGTTTAGGGTATAGTGTTTAGGGTTAAAAGTTTAGGGTTGTTTAGGGTTTAGTGTTTAGGGTTTAGGGTTGTTTAAGGTTTAGTGTTTAAGGTTTAGGTTTTAGGGTTGTTTTGGGTTTAGTGTTTAGTGTTGTTTAGGGTATAGTGTTAATGGTTTAGGGTTTAGGGTTATTTAGGGTTGAGTGTTTAAGGTTTAAGCTATAGGGTTGTTTAGGGTTTAGTGTTTAGGGTTGTTTATGGTTTAGTGATCAGGGTTGTTTAGGGTTGTTTAGAGGTTAGTGTTTAGGGTTATTCAGGGTTTATGATTTAGGGTTGTTCAGGGTTTAGGATTTATGTTTGTTCAGGTTTTAGGATTTAGGGATTAAGTTTAAGGGGTTAGGGTTAGGTTTAAAGTTAGGGTTAGGGTTAGAATTAAAGTTGAGGGTTTAGTGTTAGGATTAGGGGTAGTGTGAGGTTTAGGGTTAGGTTTAGGGTTAGGGTTAGGGTTAGTGTTTGGGTTATGATTAGTGTTAGGATTAGGATTAGGGTTAGGGTCAGGTTTATGTTTAGGGTTAGGGTTAGGGTTAGGGTTAGGGTTAGATTTAGGGTTTGGTTTAGGTTTATTGTTAGATTTAGGGTTTAGGGTTTAAGGTTTATGGTTTAGGATTGTTTAAGTTTAAGGGTGGATTAGGTTTAGGGTTTAGAGTTTAGTATTATGGTTACGGTTAGGGTTAGGGTTAGGGTTAGAGTTAGGGTTAGGGTTAGGGTTAGGGTTAGGGTTAAGGTTAGGGTTAGTGTTAGGGTTAGGGTTATAGTTATTGTTAGGATTAGGGTTAGGGTTAGATTTAGGGTTAGGTTTAGAATTAGGGATAGGGTTAGGGTTAGATTTAGGGTTAGGTTTAGGTTTATTGTTAGATTTAGGGTTTAGGGTTTAAGGTTTATGGTTTAGGATTGTTTAAGGTTTAGGGTGGATTAGGTTTAGGGTTTAGAGTTTAGTGTTATGGTTACGGTTAGGGTTAGGGTTAGGGATGGGGTTAGGGTTAGGGTTAGGGTTATGGTAAGGGTTAGGTTTAGGGTTAGGGTTAGGGTTAGGGTAAAAGTTAGTGGGTTAGTGTTAGGGTTTGTGTTAGGGTTAGGGTTAGGGTTAGGGTTAGGTTAGGGTTAGGGTTAGGTTAGTGTTAGGGTTAGGGTTAGGGTTAGGGTTAGGGTTAGGGGTTAGGGTTAGTGAAAGGGTTAGGGTTATTATTAGGGGGTTAGGTTTAAGTTTAGGATTAGTGTTAGGGTTAGAATTAGAATTAGGGTTAGTGTTAGGATTAGGGTCAGTGTTAGGTTTAGGGTTAGGGTTAGGGTTAGGGTTAGGGTCAGGGAGGGTTTAGGGTTAGGGTTAGGGTTAGGGTTAGATTTAGGGTTAGGTTTAGGTTTATTGTTAGATTTAGGATTTAGGGTCTAAGGTTTATGGTTTAGGATTGTTTAAGGTTTAGGGTGGATTAGGTTTAGGGTTTAGAGTTTAGTGTTATGGTTACGGTTAGGGTTAGGGTTAGGGTTAGGATTAGGCTTAAGGTTAGGGTTAGGATCAGGTTTAGGGTTAGGATTAGGGTTAGGTTAAGGGTTAGGGTTTTGGGTTAGGGTTATGGTTATTGTTAGGTTTAGGGTTTAGGGTTTAGTGTTTAGGGTTTAAGGTTTAGGGTTTAGGATTGTTTAAGATTTAGGGTGGTTTAGGTTAAGGGTTTAGGGTTTAGAGTTTAGGATTGTTTAAGGTTTAGGGTTGTTTAGGGTATAGTGTTTAGGGTTAAAAGTTTAGGGTTGTTTAGGGTTTAGTGTTTAGGGTTTAGGGTTGTTTAAGGTTTAGTGTTTAAGGTTTAGGTTTTAGGGTTGTTTTGGGTTTAGTGTTTAGTGTTGTTTAGGGTATAGTGTTAATGGTTTAGGGTTTAGGGTTATTTAGGGTTGAGTGTTTAAGGTTTAAGCTATAGGGTTGTTTAGGGTTTAGTGTTTAGGGTTGTTTATGGTTAAGTGATTAGGGTTGTTTAGGGTTGTTTAGAGGTTAGTGTTTAGGGTTATTCAGGGTTTATGATTTAGGGTTGTTCAGGGTTTAGGATTTATGGTTGTTCAGGGTTTAGGATTTAGGGATTAAGGTTAAGGGGTTAGGGTTAGGGTTAGGGTTAGTGTTAGCATTAGGGTTAGAGTTAGGGTTATGGGGTTATGTTAGGCTTAATGTTAGGGTTAGGGTTATGGGGTTAAGGTTAGGGTTGTGGTTAGGGTTAGGTTTAGGTTTAGGGTTAGGGTTAGGGTTATTGTTATTTTTAGATTTATGGTTTAAAATTTAGGGTTTATGGTTTAAGGTTTAGGGTTTAGGATTGTTTAAGTTTTAGAGTGGTTTAGGTTTAGGGTATAGAATTTAGCGTTTAAGATTGTTTAATGTTTAGGGTTGTTTAGGTTTTAGCGTTTAGAGTTGTTTAGGGTTTTTTAGGGTTGTTTATGATTTAGTGTTTAGGGTTGTTCAGGATTTATGATTTAGGATATTTTAAGGTTTAGGGTTTAAGGTTGTATAGTGTTTTAGGGTTTAGGGTATAATGTTTAGTGTTAAGGGTTTAGGGTTGTTTAGGGTATAGTGTTAATGGTTTTAGGGTTTAGGCTTTTTTAGGGTTTAGTGTTTAGGGTTTAGGGTTTAGGGTTTTTTAGCGTTTAGTGTTTATAGTTTAGGGTTTAGGGTGCTTTTGGAATTAGTGTTTAGGGTTTTTCGGGGTTTAGGGTTTAGGATTTAGGGTGTTAGGGTTAGTGTTAGGGTTAGGTTTAGGGTTAAGGTGAGGGTTAGGGTGAGGGTTAAGGTTAGGGTTAGGGTTAAGGTTAGT
>NC_137972.1:101741403-101743903 GCF_963924665.1 Micromys minutus | reverse complement strand
TGGGTTTAGTGTTTAGTTTTGTTTAGGGTATAGTGTTAATGGTTTAGGGTTTAGGTTTATTTAGGGTTTAGTGTTTAAGGTTTAGGGTATAGGGTTGTTTAGGGTGTAATGTTTAGGGTTGTTTATGGTTTAGTGATTAGGGTTGTTTAGGGTTGTTTAGAGGTTAGTGTTTAGGGTTATTCAGGGTTTATGATTTAGGGTTGTTCAGGGTTTAGGATTTATGGTTGTTCAGGGTTTAGGATTTAGGGATTAAGGTTAAGGGGTTAGGGTTAGGGTTATGGTTAGGGTTAGGGTTAGGGTTAGGGTTTGGGTTAGGGTTAGGGTCAGGTTTAGGTTTAGGGTTAGGGTTAGGGTTAGGGTTAGGGTAAGGGTTAGATTTAGGGTCATGTTTAGGTTTATTGTTAGATTTAGGGTTTAGGGTTTAAGGTTTATGGTTTAGGATTGTTTAAGGTTTAGGGTGGATTAGGTTTAGGGTTTAGAGTTTAGTGTTATGGTTACGGTTAGGGTTAGGGTTAGGGATGGGTTTAGGGTTAGGGTTAGGGTTATGGTAAGGGTTAGGGTTAGGGTTAGGGTTAGTGTTATGGTAAAAGTTAGGGGGTTAGTGTTAGGGTTTGGGTTAGGGTTAGGGTTAGGGTTAGGGTTAGGTTAGGGTTAGGGTTAGGGTTAGGGTTAGGGTTAGGGGTTAGTGTTAGTGTTAGGGTTAGGGTTATTATTAGGGGGTTAGGTATAAGTTTAGGATTAGTGTTAGGGTTAGAATTAGAAATAGGGTTAGTGTTAGGATTAGGGTCAGGGTTAGGTTTAGGGTTAGTGTTAGGGTTAAAGTCAGGGAGGGTTTAGGGTTAGGGTTAGGGTTAGGGTTAGATTTAGGGTTAGGTTTAGTTTTATTGTTAGATTTAGGATTTAGGGTCTAAGGTTTATGGTTTAGGATTGTTTAAGGTTTAGGGTGGATTAGGTTTAGGGTTTAGAGTTTAGTGTTATGGTTACGGTTAGGGTTAGGGTTTGTGTTAGGGTTAGGATTAGGGTTAAGGTTAGGGTTAGGATTAGGTTTAGGGTTAGGGTTAGGGTAAGGTTTAGGGTTAGGGTTAGGGTTAGGATTAGGGTTAGAGTTAGGGTTAGGGTAAGGGTTAGGGGTTAGGGTTAGGGTTATGGTTATTGTTAGGTTTAGGGTTTAGGGTTTAGTGTTTAGGGTTTAAGGTTTAGGGTTTAGGATTGTTTAAGGTTTTGGGTAGTTGAGGTTAAGGGTTTAGGGTTTAGAGTTTAGGATTGTTTAAGGTTTAGGGTTGTTTAGGGTATAGAGTTTAGGGTTAAAAGTTTAGGGTTGTTTAGTGTTTAGTGTTTAGGGTTTAGGGTTGTTTAAGTTTTAGTGTTTAAGTTTTAGGTTTTAGGGTTGTTTTGGGTTTAGTGTTTAGTGTTGTTTAGGGTATAGTGTTAATGGTTTAGGGTTTAGGGTTATTTAGGGTTTAGTGTTTAAGGTTTAGGGTATAGGGTTGTTTAGGGTTTAGTGTTTAGGGTTGTTTATGGTTTAGTGATTAGGGTTCTTTAGGGTTGTTTAGAGGTTAGTGTTTAGGGTTATTCAGGGTTTATGATTTAGGGTTGTTCAGGGTTTAGGATTTATGGTTGTTCAGGGTTTAGGATTTAGGGATTAAGGTTAAGGGGTTAGGGTTAGGGTTAGGGTTAGGGTTTGGGTTAGGGTTAGGGTTAGCATTAGGGTTAGAATTAGGGTTAGAGTTAGGGTTATAGTTAGGGTTATGGGGTTATTGTAGGCTTAAGGTTAGGGTTAGGGTTATGGGGTTAAGGTTAGGGTTGTGGTTAGGGTTAGGTTTAGGTTTAGGGTTAGGGTTAGGGTTATGGTTATTCTTAGATTTATGGTTTAAAATTTAGGGTTTATGGTTTAAGGTTTAGGGTTTAGGATTGTTTAAGTTTTAGGGTGGTTTAGGTTTAGGGTATAGAATTTAGCGTTTAAGATTGTTTAATGGTTAGGGTTGTTTAGGTTTTAGCGTTTAGAGTTGTTTAGGGTTTTTTAGGGTTTTTTATAATTTAGTGTTTAGGGTTGTTCAGGATTTATGATTTAGGATATTTTAAGGTTTAGGGTTTAAGGTTGTATAGTGTTTTAGGGTTTAGGGTATAATGTTTAGGGTTAAGGGTTTAGGGTTGTTTAGGGTATAGTGTTAATGATTTTAGGGTTTAGGCTTGTTTAGGGTTTAGTGTTTAGGGTTTAGGGTTTAGGGTTTTTTAGCGTTTAGTGTTTATAGTTTAGGGTTTAGGGTGCTTTTGGAATTAGTGTTTAGGGTTTTTCGGGGTTTAAGGTTTAGGATTTAGGGTGTTAGGGTTAGTGTTAGGGTTAGGTTTAGGGTTAAGGTTAGGGTTAGTTTGAGGGTTAAGGTTAGGGTTAGGGTTAAGGTTAGTGTTAGTGTTAGGGTAAGGGTTAGGGTTAGGGATAGGGTTAGGGTTAGGGTTAAGGTTAGGGTTAGAGTTAGAGTTAGGTTAGGGGTTAGGGTTA
>NC_137972.1:101721403-101733903 GCF_963924665.1 Micromys minutus | reverse complement strand
AGGTTTAGGGTTAGGGTTAGGGTTAGGGTTAGGGTTAGGTTTGTTAGGTTTAGGGTTTAGTGTTTAGGGTCTAAGGTTTTGTGTTTAGGATTGTTTAAGGTTTAGGGTAGATTAGGTTTAGGGTTTAGAGTTTAGTGTTAAGGTTAGGGTTAGGTTTAGGGTTTAGGGTTTAGTGTTCGGATTAGGGTTAGGGTTAGGGTTATGTTTAGGGTTACGTTTAGGGTCATGGATATTGTTAGGTTTAGGGTTTAGGGTTTAGGGTAAAGGTTTAGGATTTAGGATTATTTAAGGTTTAGGTAGGATTATTTTTAGGGTTTAGAGTTTTGTGTTTGGGATATGGTTTGGGTTAGGTTTAGGGTTTAGGGATTACTGTTAGGGTTAGGGTTAGGGTTAGGGTTAAAGTTAGTGTTAGGTTATGGTTAGGGTTAGGGTTAGGTTTAGGTTTATTGTTATGATTAGGGTTAGAGTTAGGATTAGGGTTAGGGTTAGGGTTAGGGTTAGGGTCAGGTTTAGGGTTAGGGTTAGGGTTAGGATTAGGTTTAGTGTTAGGGTTAGGTTTAGGGTTAGGATTAGGGTTAGGGTTAGGTTTAGTGTTAGGGTTACGTTTAGGGTTAGGGTTAGGGTTAGGATTAGGGTTAGGGTTATGGTAATTGTTAGGTTTAGGGTTTAAGGTTTAGGGTTTAGGATTGTTTTAGTTTTATCGTAACTTAAATTTAGGGTTTACAATTTAGTGTTAGGGTTATGGTTAGTGTTAGGGTTAGGGTTAGGGTTAGGTTTAGGGTTCAGGGTTTAGGGTTTAGGATTGTTTAAGGTTTAGGGTAGATTATGTTTAGGATTTAAAGTTTAGTTTTAGGGTTAGGGTTAGGTTTAGGGTTTAGGGTTTAGTGTTAGGGTTAGGGTTAGGGTTAAAGTTAGGGTTAGGGTAAGGGTTAGGATTAGGTTTAGGGTTAGGGTTAGGGTTAGGGTTAGGGTTAGGGTTAGGATTAGGGTTAGGGTTAGGGTTAGGGTAAGGGTTAGGGTTTAGGGTTAGGGTTATGGTTATTGTTAGGTTTAGGGTTTAGGGTTTAGTGTTTAGGGTTTAAGGTTTAGGGATTAGGATTGTTTAAGCTTTAGGGTGGTTTAGGTTAAGGGTTTAGGGTTTAGAGTTTATGATTGTTTAAGGTTTAGGGTTGTTTAGGGTATAGTGTTTAGGGTTAAAAGTTTAGGGTTGTTTAGGGTTTAGTGTTTAGGGTTTAGGGTTGTTTAAGGTTTAGTGTTTAAGGTTTAGGTTTTAGGGTTGTTTTGGGTTTAGTGTTTAGTGTTGTTTAGGGTATAGTGTTAATGGTTTAGGGTTTAGGGTTATTTAGGGTTTAGTGTTTAAGGTTTAGGGTATAGGGCTGTTTAGGGTTTAGTCTTTAGGGTTGTTTATGGTTTAGTGATTAGGGTTGTTAAGTGTTGTTTAGAGGTTAGTGTTTAGGGTTATTCAGGATTTATGATTTAGGGTTGTTCAGGGTTTAGGATTTATGGTTGTTCAGGGTTTAGGATTTAGGGATTAAGGTTAAGGGGTTAGGGTTAGGGTTAAGGTTAGGGTTAGGGTTAGGGTTAGGGTTAGGGTTAGGGTTAGGGTTAGGGTTAAGGTTAGGGTTAGGGTTAGGGTTAGGGTTAGGGTTAGGGTTATGGTTAGTGTTAGGATTAGGGTTAGGGTTAGGGTCAGGGTTAGGTTTAGGGTTAGGGTTAGGGTTAGGGTTAGATTTAGGGTCAGGTTTAGGTTAATTGTTAGATTTAGGGTTTAGGGTTTAAGGTTTATGGTTTAGGATTGTTATGGTTTAGGGTGGATTAGTTTTAGTGTTTAGAGTTTAGTGTTATTGTTACGGTTAGTGTTAGGGTTAGGGTTAGGGTTAGGTTTAGGGTTAGGGTAATGGATAGGGTTAGAGTTAGGGTTAGGGTTAGGGTAAGTGTTAGGGGTTAGTGTTAGGGTTTGGGTTAGGGTTAGGGTTAGGGTTAGGGGTTAGGGTTAGTGTTAGTGTTAGGGTTATTATTAGGGTGTTAGGTTTAAGTTTAGGAATAGTGTTAGGGTTAGAATTAGAAATAGGTTTAGTGTTAGGATTAGGGTCAGGGTTAGGTTTAGGGTTAGGGTTAGGGTTACGGTTAAAGTTAGGGTCAGGGAGGGTTTAGGGCTAGGGTTAGGGTTAGGGTTAAATTTAGGGTTAGGTTTAGGTTTATTGTTAGATTTAGGATTTAGGGTCTAAGGTTTATGGTTTAGGAATTTTTAAGGTTTAGGGTGGATTAGGTTTAGGGTTTAGACTTTAGTGTTATGGTTACGGTTAGGGTTAGGGTTAGGGTTAGGGTTAGGATTAGGGTTAAGGTTAGGGTTAGGATTAGGTTTAGGGTTAGGGTTAGGGTTAGGATTAGGGTTAGGGTTAGGTTTAGGGTTAGGGTTAGGATTAGGGTTAGGGTTAGGGTTAGGGTTAGGGTAAGGGATTGGGGTTAGGGTTAGGGTTATGGTTATTGTTAGGTTTAGGGTTTAGGGTTTAGTGTTTAGGGTTTATGGTTTAGGGTTTAGGATTGTTTAAGATTTAGGGTGGTTTAGGTTAAGGGTTTAGGGTTTAGAGTTTAGGATTGTTTAAGGTTTAGGGTTGTTTAGTGTATAGTGTTTAGGGATAAAAGTTTAGGGTTGTTTAGGGTTTAGTGTTTAGGGTTTAGGGTTGTTTAAGGTTTAGTGTTTAAGGTTTAGGTTTTAGGGTTGTTTTGGGTTTAGTGTTTAGTGTTATTTAGGGTATAGTGTTAATATTTTAGGGTTTAGGGTTATTTAGGGTTTAGTGTTTAAGGTTTAGGGTATAGGGTTGTTTAGGGTTTAGTGTTTAGGGTTGTTTATGGTTTAGTGATTAGGGTTGTTTAGGGTTGTTTAGAGGTTAGTGTTTAGGGTTATTCAGGGTTTATGATTTAGGGTTGTTCAGGGTTTAGGATTTATGGTTGTTCAGGCTTTAGGATTTAGGTATTAAGGTTAAGGGGTTAAGGTTAGGGTTAGGGTTAGGGTTAGGGTTAGGGTTAGAGTTAGGGTTAGAGTTAAGGTTATGGGGTTATGTTAGGCTTAAGGTTAGGGTTAGGGTTATGGGGTTAAGTTTAGGGTTGGGGTTAGGTTTAGGTTTAGGGTTAGGGTTAGGGTTATGGTTATTCTTAGATTTATGGTTTAAAATTTAGGGTTTATGGTTTAAGGTTTAGGGTTTAGGATTGTTTAAGTTTTAGGGTGGTTTACGTTTAGGGTATAGGGTTTAGCGTTTAAGATTGTTTAATGTTTAGGGTTGTTTAGGTTTTAGCGTTTAGAGTTTTTTAGGGTTTTTTATGGTTGTTTATGATTTAGTGTTTAGGCTTGTTCAGGATTTATGATTTAGGATATTTTAAGGTTTAGGGTTTAAGGTTGTATTGTGTTTTAGGGTTTAGGGTATAATGTTTAGGGTTAAGGGTTTAGGATTGTTTAGGGTATAGTTTTAATGGTTTTAGGGTTTAGGCTTGTTTAGGGTTTAGTCTTTAGTGTTTAGGGTTTAGGGTTTTTTAGCGTTTAGTGTTTATAGTTTAGGGTTTAGGGTGCTTTTGGAATTAGTGTTTAGGGTTTTTCGGGGTTTAGAGTTTAGGATTTAGGGTGTTAGGGTTAGTGTTAGGGTTAGGTTTAGGGTTAAGGTGAGGGTTAGGGTGAGGGTTAAGGTTAGGTTTAGGGTTAAGGTTAGTGTTAGTGTTAGAATAAGGGTTAGGGTTAGGGATAGAAATAGGGTTAGGGTTAAGGTTAGGGTTAAGATTAGGGTTAGGGTTAGGTTTAGTGTTAGGGTTATTATTAGGGGGTTAGGTTTTAGTTTAGGATTAGTGTTAGGGTGATAATTAGAAATAGGGTTAGTGTTAGGATTAGGGTCAGGGTTAGGTTTAGGGATAGGGTTAGGGTTAGGGTTAAAGGTAGGGTTCGGGTTAGGATTAGATTTAAAGTTTAGGGTTTAGTGTTAGGATTAGGGATAGTGTGAGGTTTAGGGTTAGGTTTAGGGTTAGGGTTAGTGTTAGTGTTTGGGTTATGATTAGTGTTAGGATTATGGTTAGGGTTAGGGTCAGGTTTAGGTTTAGGGTTAGGGTTAGGGTTAGGGTTAGATTTAGGTTTAGGTTTAGGTTTATTGTTAGATTTAGGGTTTAGGGTTTAAGGTTTATGGTTTAGGATTGTTTAAGGTTTAGGGTGGATTAGGTTTAGGGTTTAGAGTTTAGTATTATGGTTACGGTTAGGGTTAGGGTTAGGGTTAGAGTTAGGGTTAGTGTTAGGTTTTGGGTTAGGGTTAGGGTTAAGGTTAGGGTTAGTGTTAGGGTTAGGGTTATTATTAGGGGGTTAGGTTTAAGTTTATGATTAGTGTTAGGGTTAGAATTAGAAATAGGTTTAATGTTAGGATTAGGGTCAGGGATAGGTTTAGGGTTAGGGTTAGGGTTAGGGTTAGGGTTATGGAAAGGTTAGGGTTAGGGTTAGGGTAAAAGTTAGGGAGTTAGTGTTACGGTTTGTGTTAGGGTTAGGGTTAGGGTGAGGGTTAGGTTGGGGTTAGGGTTAGGGTTAGGGGTTAGGGTTAGTGTTAGTGTTAGGGTTATTATTAGGGGGTTAGGTTTAAGTTTAGGATTAGTGTTAGGGTTAGAATTAGAAATAGGTTTAGTGTTAGGATTAGGGTCAGGGATAGGTTTAGGGTTAGGGTTAGGGTTAGGGTTAGGATTAGGGTCAGGGAGGGTTTAGGGTTAGGGTTAGATATAGGGTTAGGTTTAGGTTTAATGTTAGATTTAGGATTTAGGGTCTAAGGTTTATGGTTTAGGATTGTTTAAGGTTTAGGGTGGATTAGGTTTAGGGTTTAGAGTCTAGTGTTATGGTTACGGTTAGGGTTAGGGTTAGGGTTAGGTTTAGGAATAGGGTTAAGGTTAGGGTTAGGATTAGGTTTAGGGTTAGGGTTAGGGTTACGGTTAGGGTTAGGGTTAAGTTTAGGTTTAGGGTTAGGGTTAGGGTTAGGGTTAGGGTAAGGGTTAGGGGTTAGGGTTAGGGTTAGGGTTAAGGTTAGGGTTAGGGTTAAGGTTAGGTTTAGGGTTAGGGTTAGGGTTAGGGTTAGGGTTAGGGTAAGGTTAGGGTTAGGGTTAGGGTTAGGCTTAGGGGTTAGGGTTAGGGTTAGTGTTAGGGGTTAGGGGTTAGGGTTAGGGTTAGTGTTAGGGTTAGGGTTAGGGTTAGAGTTAGGGTGAGGGTTAGGGTTAGGGTTATGTGGTTATGTTAGGCTTAAGGTTAGGGTTAGGGTTATGGGGTTAAGGTTAGGGTTGGGGTTAGGGTTAGGTTTAGGTTTAGGGTTAGGGTTAGGGTTATGGTTATTCTTAGATTTATGGTTTAAAATTTAGGGTTTATGGTTTAAGGTTTAGGGTTTAGGATTGTTTAAGTTTTAGGGTGGTTTAGATTTAGGGTATAGGGTTTAGCGTTTAAGATTGTTTAATGTTTAGGGTTGTTTATGTTTTAGCGTTTAGAGTTGTTTAGGTTTTTTTAGGGTTGTTTATGATTTAGTGTTTAGGTTTGTTTAGGATTTATGATTTAGGATATTTTAAGGTTTAGGGTTTAAGGTTGTATAGTGTTTTAGGGTTTAGGCTATAATGTTTAGGGTTAAGAGTTTAGGGTTGTTTAGAGTATAGTGTTAATGGTTTTAGGGTTTAGGCTTGTTTAGGGTTTAGTGTTTAGGGTTTAGGGTTTTTTACCGTTTAGTGTTTATAGTTTAGGGTTTAGGGTGCTTTTGGAATTAGTGTTTAGGGTTTTTCTGGGTTTAGGGTTTAGGATTTGGGGTGTTAGGGTTAGTGTTAGGGTTAGGTTTAGGGTTAGGGTGAGGGTTAGGGTGAGGGTTAAGGTTAGGGTTAGGGTTAAGGTTAGTGTTAGTGTTAGGGTAAGGGTTAGGGTTAGGGATAGGGTTAGGGTTAGTGTTAGGGTTAGGGTTAGGGTTAGTGTTAGGGTTAGGTTAGGGTTAGGGTTAGGGTTAGGGGTTAGGGTTAGGGTTAGTGTTAGGGGTTAGGTGTTAGGGTTAGGGTTAGGGTTAGGGTTAGGGTTAGGGTTAGGGTTAGGTTTTGTGTTAGGGTTATTATTAGGGGGTTAGGTTTAAGTTTAGGATTAGTGTTGGGGTTAGAATTAGAAATAGGTTTAATGTTAGGATTAGGGTCAGGTTTAGGTTTAGGGATAGGGTTAGGGTTAGGGTTAAGGGTAGGGTTAGGTTTAGGGTTAGATTTAAAGTTTAGGGTTTAGTGTTAGGATTAGGGATAATGTGAGGTTTAGGGTTAGGGTTAGGTTTAGGGTTAGGGTTAGGGTTAGTGTTTGGGTTATGGTTAGTGTTATGATTAGGGTTAGGGTTAGGGTCAGGGTTAGGTTTAGGGTTAGGGTTAGGGTTAGGGTTAGATTAAGGGTTAGGTTTAGGTTTATTGTTAGATTTAAGGTTTAGGGTTTAAGGTTTTTGGTTTAGAATTGTTTAAGGTTTAGGGTCGATTAGGTTTAGGGATTAGAGTTTAGTATTATGGTTACGGTTAGGGTTAGGGTTAGGGTTAGGGTTAGGGTTAGGGTTAGGGTTAGGGTTAAGGTTAGTGTTAGGGTTAGGGTTAGGGTTATGGTTAGTGTTAGGATTAAGGTTAGGGTTAGGGTCAGGGTTAGGTTTAGGGTTAGGGTTAGGGTTAGGGTTAGATTTAGGGTCAGGTTTAGGTTTATTGTTAGATTTAGAGTTTAGGGTTTAAGATTTATGGTTTAGGATTGTTTAAGGTTTAGGGTGGATTAGGTTTAGGTTTTAGAGTTTAGTGTTATGGTTACGGTTATTGTTAGGCTTAGGGTTAGGGTTAGGGTAAGGGTTAGGGTTAGGGTAATGGTTAGGGTTAGGGTTAGGGTTAGGGTAAGGGTTAGGGGTTAGTGTTAGGGTTAGGGTTAGGGTTATTGTTAGGGTTAGGTTAGGGTTAGGGTTAGGGTTAGGGTTAGGGTTAGGGTTAGGGTTAGGGTTAGTGTTAGGGTTAGGGTTATTATTAGGGGGTTAGGTTTAAGTTTAGGATTAGTGTTAGGGTTAGAATTAGAAATAGGGTTAGTGTTAGGATTAGGGTCAGGGTTAGGTTTAGGGTTAGGGTTAGGGTTAGGGTTAGGGTTAGGGTTAGGGTCAGGGAGGGTTTAGGGTTAGGGTTAGGGTTAGGGTTAGATTTAGGGTTAGGTTTAGGTTTATTGTTAGATTTAGATTTAGGGTCTAAGGTTTATGGTTTAGGATTGTTTAAGGTTTAGGGCGGATTAGGTTTAGGGTTTAGAGTTTAGTGTTATGGTTACGGTTAGGGTTAGGGTTAGGGTTAGGTTTAGGATTACGGTTAAGGTTAGGGTTAGGATTAGGTTTAGGGTTAGGGTTAGGGTTAGTGTTAGGGTTAGTGTTAGGGTTAGGATTAGGGTTAGGGTTAGGGTTAGGGTAAGGGTTAGGGGTTAGGGTTAGGGTTATGGTTATTGTTAGGTTTAGGGTTTAGGGTTTAGTGTTTAGGGTTTAAGGTTTAGGGTTTAGGATTGTTTAAGATTTAGGGTGGTTTAGGTTAAGGGTTTAGGGTTTAGAGTTTAGGATTGTTTAAGGTTTAGGGTTGTTTAGGGTATAGTGTTTAGGGTTAAAAGTTTAGGGTTGTTTAGGGTTTAGTGTTCAGGGTTTAGGGTTGTTTAAGGTTTAGTGTTTAAGGTTTAGGTGTTAGGGTTGTTTTGGGTTTAGTGTTTAGTGTTGTTTAGGGTATAGTGTTAATGGTTTAGGGTTTAGGGTTATTTAGGGTTTAGTGTTTAAGGTTTAGGGTATAGGTTTGTTTAGGGTTTAGTGTTTAGGGTTGTTTATGGTTTAGTGATTAGGGTTGTTTAAGGTTGTTTAGAGGTTAGTGTTTAGGGTTATTCAGGGTTTATGATTTATGGTTGTTCAGGGTTTAGGATTTATGGTTGTTCAGGGTTTAGGATTTAGGGATTAAGGTTAAGGGGTTAGGGTTAGGGTTATGGTTAGGGATAGGGTTAGGGTTAGGGTTAGGGTTAGGGTTAGGGTTAGGGTTAGGGTTAAGTTTAGCATTAGGGTTAGGGTTAGGGATATGGTTAGTGTTAGGATTAGGGTTAGCGTTAGGGTCAGGGTTAGGTTTAGGGTTAGGGTTAGGGTTAGGGTTAGATTTAGGGTCAGGTTTAGGTTTATTGTTAGATTTAGGGTTTAGGGTTTAAAATTTATTGTTTAGGATTGTTTAAGGTTTAGGGTGGATTAAGTTAAGGTTTAGAGTTTAGTGTTATGGTTACGGTTAGTGTTAGGGTTAGGGTTAGGGTTAGGGTTAGGGTTAGGGTAATGGTTAGGGTTAGGGTTAGGGTAAGTGTTAGGGGTTAGTGTTAGGGTTAGGGTTAAGGTTAGGGTTAGGGTTAGGTTAGGGTTAGCGTTAGGGTTAGGGTTAGGGTTAGGGTTAGGGTTAGGGGTTAGGGTTAGTGTTAGGGTTAGGGTTATTATTAGGGGGTTAGCTTTAAGTTTAGGATTAGTGTTAGGGTTAGAATTAGAAATAGGGTTAGTGTTAGGATTAGGGTCAGGATTAGGTTTAGGGTTAGGGTTAGGGTTAGGGTTAGGGTTAGTGTCAGGGAGGGTTTAGGGTTAGGGTTAGGGTTAGGGTTAGATTTAGGGTTAGGTTTAGGTTTATTGTTAGATTTAGGATTTAGGGTCTAAGGTTTATGGTTTAGGATTGTTTAAGGTTTAGGGTGGATTAGGTTTAGGGTTTAGAATTTAGTGTTATGGTTACGGTTAGGGTTAGGGTTAGGGTTAGGGTTAGGGTTAGGATTAGGGTTAAGGTTAGGGTTAGGATTACGTTTAGGGTTAGGGTTAGGGTTAGGGTTAGGGTTAGGTTTAGGGTTAGGGTTAGGATTAGGGTTAGGGTTAGGGTAAGGGTTAGGGGTTAGGGTTAGGGTTATGGTTATTGTTAGGTTTAGGTTTTAGGGTTTAGTGTTTAGGGTTTAAGGTTTAGGGTTTAGGATTGTTTAAGATTTAGGGTGGTTTAGGTTAAGGGTTTAGGGTTTAGAGTTTAGGATTGTTTAAGGTTTAGGGTTGTTTAGGGTATAGTGTTTAGGGATAAAAGTTTAGGGTTGTTTAGGGTTTAGTGTTTAAGGTTTAGGGTTGTTTAAGGTTTAGTGTTTAAGGTTTAGGTTTTAGGGTTGTTTTCGGTTTAGTGTTTAGTGTTGTTTAGGGTATAGTGTTAATGGTTCAGGGTTTAGGGTTATTTAGGATTTAGTGTTTAAGGTTTAGGGTATAGGGCTGTTTAGGGTTTAGTGTTTAGGGTTGTTTATGGTTTAGTGATTAGGGTTGTTTAGGGTTGTTTAGAAGTTAGTGTTTAGGGTTATTCAGGGTTTATGATTTAGGGTTGTTCAGGGTTTAGGATTTATGGTTGTTCAGGGTTTAGGATTTAGGGATTAAGGTTAAGGGGTTAGGGTTAGGGTTAGGGTTAGGGTTAGGGTTAGCACTAGGGTTAGAGTTAGGGTTAGAGTTAGGGTTATGGGGTTATGTTAGGCTTAAGTTTAGGGTTAGGGTTATGGGGTTAAGGTTAGGGTTGGGGTTAGGGTTAGGTTTAGGTTTAGGGTTAGGGTTAGGGTTATGGTTATTCTTAGATTTATGGTTTAAAATTTAGGGTTTATGGTTTAAGGTTTAGGGTTTAGGATTGTTTAAGTTTTAGGGTGGTTTAGGTTTAGGGTATAGAATTTAGCGTTTAAGATTGTTTAATGGTTAGGGTTGTTTAGGTTTTAGCGTTTAGAGTTGTTTAGGGTTTTTTAGGGTTGTTTATAATTTAGTGTTTAGGGTTGTTCAGGATTTATGATTTAGGATATTTTAAGGTTTAGGGTTTAAGGTTGTATAGTGTTTTAGGGTTTAGGGTATAATGTTTAGGGTTAAGGGTTTAGGGTTGTTTAGGTTATAGTGTTAATGGTTTTAGGGTTTAGGCTTGTTTAGGGTTTAGTGTTTAGGGTATCGGGTTTTTTAGCGTTTAGTGTTTATAGTTTAGGGATTAGGGTGCTTTTGGAATTAGTGTTTAGGGTTTTTCGGGGTTTAGGGTTTAGGATTTAGGGTGTTAGGGTTAGTGTTAGGGTTAGGTTTAGGGTTAAAGTGAGGGTTAGGGTGAGGGTTAAGGTTAGGGTTAGGGTTAATGTTAGTATTAGTGTTAGGGTAAGGGTTAGGGTTAGGAATAGGGTTAGGGTTAGGGTTAGGGTTGGGTTAGGGTTAATGTTAGGGTTAGGGGTTAGGGTTAGGGTTAGTGTTAGGGGTTAGGGGTTAGTGTTAGGGTTAGGGTTAAGATTAGGGTTAGGGTTAGGTTTAGTGTTAGGGTTATTATTAGGGGTTAGGTTTTAGTTTAGGATTAGTGTTAGGGTTATAATTAGAAATAGGGTTAGTGTTAGGATTAGGGTCAGGGTTAGGTTTAGAAATATGGTTAGGGTTAGGGTTAAGGGTAGGGTTAGGGTTAGGGTTAGATTTAAAGTTTAGGGTTTAGTGTTAGGATTAGGATAGTGTGAGGTTTAGGGTTAGGTTTAGGGTTAGGGTTAGGGTTAGTGCTTGGTTTATGATTAGTGTTAGGATTAGGATTAGGGTTAGGGTCAGGTTTATGTTTAGGGTTAGGGTTAGGGTTAGGGTTAGATTTAGGGTTAGGTTTAGGTTTATTGTTAGATTTATGGTTTAAGGTTTAAGGTTTATGGTTTAGGATTGTTTAAGTTTAAGGGTGGATTAGGTTTAGGGTTTAGAGTTTAGTATTATGGTTACAGTTAGGGTTAGGGTTAGGGTTAGAGTTAGGGTTAGGGTTAGGGTTAGGGTTAGGGTTAAGGTTAGGGTTAGTGTTAGGGTTAGGGTTATGGTTAGTGTTAGGATTAGGGTCAGGGTTAGGGTCAGGGTTAGGTTTAGGTTTAGGGATAGGGTTAGGGTTAGATTTAGGGTTAGGTTTAGGTTTATTGTTAGATTTAGGGTTTAGGGTTTAAGGTTTATGGTTGAGGATTGTTTAAGGTTTAGGGTGGATTAGGTTTAGGGTTTAGAGTTTAGTGTTATGGTTACGGTTAGGGTTAGGGTTAGGGATGGGGTTAGGGTAAGGGTTAAGGTTATGGTAAGGGTTAGGTTTAGAGTTAGGGTTAGGGTTATGGTAAAAGTTAGGGGGTTAGTGTTAGGGTTTGTGTTAGGGTTAGGGTTAGGGTTAGGGGTTAGGGTTAGTGTTAGGGTTAGGGTTATTATTAGGGGGTTAGGTTTAATTTTAGGATTAGTGTTAGGGTTAGAATTAGAAATAGGTTTAGTGTTAGGATTAAGGTCAGGGTTAGGTTTAGGGTTAGGTTTAGGGTTAGGGTTAGGGTTAGGGTTAGGGTTAGGGTTAGGGTTAGGGTTAGGGTTAGGGTTAGGGTCAGGGAGGGTTTAGGGTTAGGGTTAGATTTAGGGTTTAGGGTCTAAGGTTTATGGTTTAGGATTGTTTAAGGTTTAGGGTGGATTAGGTTTAGGGTTTAGAGTTTAGTGTTATGGTTACGGTTAGGGTTAGGGTTAGGGTTATGGTTAGGGTTATTCTTAGATTAATGGTTTAAAATTTAGGGTTTATGGTTTAAGGTTTAGGGTTTAGGATTGTTTAAGTTTTAGGGTGGTTTAGGTTTAGGGTATAGGGTTTAGCGTTTAAGATTGTTTAATGTTTAGGGTTGTTTAGGTTTTAGCGTTTAGAGTTGTTTAGGGTTTTTTAGGGTTGTTTATAATTTAGTGTTTAGGGTTGTTCAGGATTTATGATTTAGGATATTTTAAGGTATAGGGTTTAAGGTTGTATAGTGTTTTAGGGTTTAGGGTATAATGTTTAGGTTTAAGGGTTTAGGGTTGTTTAGGGTATAGTGTTATTGGTTTTAGGGTTTAGGCTTGTTTAGGGTTAGGGTTTAGGGTTTTTTAGCGTTTAGTGTTCATAGTTTAGGGTTTAGGGTGCTTTTGTAATTAGTGTTTAGGGTTTTTCGGGGTTTAGGGTTTAGGATTTAGGGTGTTAGGGTTAGTGTTAGGGTTAGGTTTAGGGTTAAGGTGAGGGTTAGGGTGAGGGTTAAGGTTAGGGTTAGGGTTAAGGTTAGTGTTAGTGTTAGGGTAAGGGTTAGGGTTAGGGATAGGGTTAGGGTTAGAGTTAGGGTTAGGGTTAGGGTTAGGGTTAGGGTTAGGGGTTAGGGTTAGGGTTAGTGTTAGGGGTTAGGGGTTAGTGTTAGGGTTAGGGTTAGGGTTAGGGTTAGGTTTAGTGTTAGGGTTATTATTAGGGGGTTAGGTTTTAGTTAAGGATTAGTGTTAGGGTTAGAATTAGAAATAGGGTTAGTGTTAAGATTAGGGTCAGGGTTAGGTTTAGGGATAGGGTTAGGGTTAGGGTTAAGAGTAGGGTTAGGGTTAGGATTCGATTTAAAGTTTAGGGTTTAGTGTTAGGATTATGGATAGTGTGAGGTTTAGGGTTAGGTTTAGGGTTAGGGTTAGGGTTAGTGTTTGGGTTATGATTAATGTTAGGATTAGGGTTAGGGTTAG
>NC_137972.1:101708903-101713903 GCF_963924665.1 Micromys minutus | reverse complement strand
TTTAGGGTTGTTTAGGGTATAGTGTTAATGGTTTTAGGGTTTAGGCTTGTTTAGGGTATAGTGTTTAGGGTTTAGGATTTAGGGTTTTTTAGCGTTTAGTGTTTAGAGTTTAGGGTTTAGGGTGCTTTTGGAATTCGTGTTTAGGGTTTTTCTGGGTTTAGGGTTTAGGATTTAGGGTTTTAGGGTTAGGTTTAGGGTTAGGGTGCGGGTTAGGGTGAGGGTTAAGGTTAGGGTTAGGGTTAAGGTTAGTGTTAGTGTTAGGGTAAGTGTTAGGGTTTGGGATAGTGTTAGGGTTAGGGTTATAGTTAGGGTTAGGGTTAGTGTTAGGGTTAGGGTAAGGGATAGGGTTAGTGTGAGGTTTAGGGTTAGGGTTAGGTTTAGGGTTAGGGTTAGTCTTTGTTTGGGTTATGGTTATTGTTAGGATTAGGCTTTGGATTAGGGTCAGGGGTAGGTTTAGGTTTACGGTTAGGGTTAGTGTTAGATTTAGGGTTAGGTTTAGGTTTATTGTTAGATTTAGGGTTTAGGGTTTAAGGTTTATGGTTTAGGATTGTTTAAGGTTTAGGGTGGATTAGGTTTAGGGTTTAGAGTTTAGTGTTATGGTTACGGTTAGGGTTAGGGTTAGGGTTAGGGTTAGGGTTAGAGTTAGGGTTAGGGTTAGTGTTAGGGTAAGGTTAGGGTTAGGGTTAGTGTTAGGGTTAGAGTTAGAGTTACGGTTAGGTTTAGGGTTAGAGTTATGGTTAGGGTTAAGGTTAGGGTTGGGGGGGTTAGGGTTTAGGTTAGGGTTAGGGTTAGGGTTAGGGTTAGGGTTAGGGTTAGGGTTAGGGTTAGGTTTAGGTTTAGGGTTAGTGTTATTATTAGGGAGTTAGGTTTAAATTTAGGATTAGTGTTAGGGTTAGAATTAGAAATAGGGTTAGTGTTAGAATTAGGGTCAGGGTTAGGTTTAGGGATAGGGTTATTGTTAGGGTTAGGGGTAGGGTTAGGGTTAGGGTTAGATTTAAAGTTTAAGTTTTAGTGTTAGGATTAGGGTTAGTGTGAGGTTTAGGGTTAGGGTTAGGTTTAGGGTTAGGGTTAGGGTTAGTGTTTGGGTTATGGTTAGTGTTAGGATTATGTTTAGGGTTAGGGTTAGGGTTAGGGTTAGATTTAGGGTTAGGTTTAGGTTTATTGTTAGATTTAGGGTTTAGGGTTTAAGGTTTGTGGTTTAGGATTGTTTAAGGTTTAGGGTGGATTAGGTTTAGGGTTTAGATTTTAGTGTTATGGTTACGGTTAGGGTTAGGGTTAGGTTTAGGGTTAGGGTTTGGGTTAGGGTTAGGGTTAGGTTTAGGGTTAGGGTTATGGTTAGGGTTAAGGTTAGGGTTAGGGTTAGGGTTAGGGTTATGGTTAGTGTTAGGATTAGGGTTAGGGTTAAGGTCAGGGTTAGGTTTAGGGTTAGTGTTAGGGTTAGGGATAGATTTAGGGTTAGGTTTAGGTTTATTGTTAGATTTAGGGTTTAGGGTTTAAGGTTTATGGTTTAGGATTTTTTAAGGTTTAGGGTGGATTAGGTTTAGGGTTTAGAGTTTAGTGTTATGGTTAAGGTTAAGGTTAGGGTTAGGGTTAGGGTTAGGGTTAGGGTTAGTGTTACGGTTAGGGTTAGGGTTAGGGTTACGTTTAGGGTTAGGGTTAGGGTTAGGGTAAGGGTTATGATTATGTTTATTGTTAGGTTTAAGGTTAGGGTTAGGGTTAAGGTTAGGTTTAGGGTTAGGGTTAGGTTTATGGTTAGGCTTAAGGTTAGGGTTAGGTTTAGGGTTAGGGTTACGGTTAAGGTTAGGTTTAGGGTTAGGGTTAGTGTTAGGGTGAGGGTTAAGTTTATTGTTAGGTTTAGGGTTTAGTGTTTAGGGTCTAAGGTTTTGGGTTTAGGATTGTTTAAGGTTTAGGGTAGATTAGGTTTAGGGTTTAGAGTTTAGTGTTAAGGTTAGGGTTAGGTTTAGGGTTTAGGGTTTAGTGTTCGGATTAGGGTTAGGGTTAGTGTTAGGATTAAGGTTAAGGTTAGGGTTAGGATTAGGTTTAGGGTTAGGGTTAGGGTTAGGGTTAGGGTTAGGGTTAGGGTTAGGATTAGGGTTAGGGTTAGGGTTAGGGTAAGGGTTAGGGGTTAGGGTTAGTGTTATGGTTACTGTTAGGTTTAGGGTTTAGGGTTTAGTGTTTAGGGTTTAAGGTTTAGGGTTTAGTATTGTTTAAGATTTAGGGTGGTTTAGGTTAAGGGTTTAGGGTTTAGAGTTTAGGATTGTTTAAGATTTAGGGTTGTTTATGGTATAGTGTTTAGGGTTAAAAGTTTAGGGTTGTTTAGGGTTTAGTGTTCAGGGTTTAGGGTTGTTTAAGGTTTAGTGTTTAAGTTTTAGGTTTTAGGGTTGTTTTGGGTTTAGTGTTTAGTGTTGTTTAGGGTATAGTGTTAATGGTTTAGGGTTTAGGGTTATTTAGGGTTTAGTGTTTAAGGTTTAGGGTATAGGTTTGTTTAAGGTTTAGTGTTTAGGGTTGTTTATGGTTTAGTGATTAGGGTTGTTTAGGGTTTTTTAGAGGTTAGTGTTTAGGGTTATTCAGGGTTTATGATTTATGGTTGTTCAGGGTTGAGGATTTATGGTTGTTCAGGGTTTAGGATTTAGGGATTAAGGTTAAGGGGTTAGGGTTAGGGTTAGGGTTAGGGTTAGGGTTAGGGTTAGGGTTATGGTTAAGGTTAGGGTTAGGGTTAGGGTTAGGGTTATGGTTAGTGTTAGGATTAGGGTTAGGGTTAGGGTCAGGGTTAGGTTTAGGGTTAGGGTTAGGGTTAGGGTTATATTTAGGGTCAGGTTTATGTTTATTGTTTGATTTAGGGTTTAGGGTTTAAGGTTTATGGTTTAGGATTGTTTAAGTTTTAGGGTGGATTAGGTTAAGGTTTAGAGTTTAGTGTTATGGTTACGGTTAGTGTTAAAGTTAGGGTTAGGGTTAGGGTTAGGGTAATGGTTAGGGTTAGGGTTAGGGTTAGGGTAAGGGTTAGGGGTTAGTGTTAGGGTTAGGGTTAGGGTTAGGGTTAGGGTTATTGTTAGGTTAGGGTTAGGGTTAGGGTTAGGGTTAGGGTTTAGGGTTAGTGTTAGTGTTATGGTTAGGGTTATTATTATGGGGTTAGGTTTAAGTTTAAGATTAGTGTTAGGGTTAGAATTAGAAATAGGGTTAGTGTTAGGATTAGGGTCAGGTTTAGGTTTAGGGTTAGGGTTAGGGTTAGGGTTACGGTTAGGGTCAGGGAGGGTTTAGGGTTAGGGTTAGGGTTAGGGTTAGATTTAGGGTTAGGTTTAGGTTTATTGTTTGATTTAGGATTTAGGGTCTAAGGTTTATGGTTTAAGATTGTTTAAGGTTTAGGTTGGATTAGGTTTAGGGTTTAGAGTTTAGTGTTATGGTTACGGTTAGGGTTAGGGTAAGGGTTAGGGTTAGGATTAGGGTTAAGGTTAAGGTTAGGATTAGGTTTAGGGTTAGGGTTAAGGTTAGGGTTAGGGTTAGGGTTAGGGTTAGGGTTAGGATTAGGGTTAGGGTTAGGGTTAGGGTAAGGCTTAGAGGTTAGTGTTAGGGTTATGGTTATTGTTAGGTTTAGGGTTTAGGGTTTAGTGTTTAGGGTTTAAGGTTTAGGGTTTATGATTGTTTAAGATTTAGGGTGGTTTAGGTTAAGGGTTTAGGGTTTAGAGTTTAGGATGGTTTAAGTTTTAGGGTTGTTTAGGGTATAGTGTTTAGGGTTAAAAGTTTAGGGTTGTTTAGGGTTTAGTGTTTAGGGTTTAGGGTTTTTTAAGGTTTAGTGTTTAAGGTTTAGGTTTTAGGGTTCTTTTGGGTTTAGTGTTTAGTGTTGTTTAGGGTATAGTGTTAATGTTTTAGGGTTTAGGGTTATTTAGGGTTTAGTGTTTAAGGTTTAGGGTATAGGGTTGTTTAGGGTTTAGTGTTTAGGGTTGTTTATGGTTTAGTGATTAGGGTTGTTTGGGGTTGTTTAGAGGTTAGTGTTTAGGGTTATTCAGGGTTTATGATTTAGGGTTGTTCAGGGTTTAGGATTTATGGTTGTTCAGGGTTTAGGATTTAGGGATTAAGGTTAAGGGGTTAGGGTTAGGGTTAGGGTTAGGGTTAGGGTTAGCATTAGGGTTAGAGTTAGGGTTAGAGTTAGGGTTATGGGGTTATGTTAGGCTTAAGGTTAGGGTTAGGGTTATGGGGTTAAGGTTAGGGTTGGGGTTAGGGTTAGGTTTAGGTTTAGGGTTAGGGTTAGGGTTATGGTTATTCTTAGATTTATGGTTTAAAATTTAGGGCTTATGGTTTAAGGTTTAGGGTTTAGGATTGTTTAAGTTTTAGGGTGGTTTAGGTTTAGGGTACAGAATTTAGCGTTTAAGATTGTTTAATGGTTAGGGTTGTTAAGGTTTTAGCGTTTAGAGTTGTTTAGGGTTTTTTAGGGTTGTTTAAAATTTAGTGTTTAGGGTTTTTCAGGATTTATGATTTAGGATATTTTAAGGTTTAGGGTTTAAGGTTGTATAGTGTTTTAGGGTTTAGGGTATAATGTTTAGGGTTAAGGGTTTAGGGTTGTTTAGGGTATAGTGTTAATGGTTTTAGGGTTTAGGCTTGTTTAGGGTTTAGTGTTTTTGGTTTAGGGTTTAGGGTTATTTAGCGTTTAGTGTTTATAGTTTAGGGTTTAGGGTGCTTTTGGAATTAGTGTTTAGGGTTTTTCGGGGTTTAGGGTTTAGGATTTATGGTGTTAGGTTTAGTGTTAGGGTTAGGTTTAGGGTTAAGGTGAGGGTTAGGGTGAGGGTTAAGGTTAGGGTTAGGGTTAAGGTTAGTGTTAGTGTTAGGGTAAGGGTTAGGGTTAGGGATAGGGTTAGGGTTAGGGTTAGGGTTAGGGTTAGAGTTAGGGTTAGGGTTAGGGTTAGGGGTTAAGGTTAGGGTTAGTGTTAGGGGTTAGGGGTTAGTGTTAGTGTTAGGGTTAGGGTTAGGGTTAGGTTTAGTGTTAGGTTTATTATTAGGGGGTTAGG
>NC_137972.1:101686403-101706403 GCF_963924665.1 Micromys minutus | reverse complement strand
TTAGGGTTAGGGTCAGGTTTAGGTTTAGGGTTAGGGTTAGGGTTAGGGTTAGATTTAGGGTTAGGTTTAGGTTTATTGTTAGATTTAGGGTTTAGGGTTTAAGGTTTATGGTTTAGGATTGTTTAAGGTTTATGGTGGATTAGGTTTAGGGTTTAGAGTTTAGTATTATGGTTAAGGTTAGGGTTAGGGTTAGGGTTAGGGTTAGGGTTAGGGTTAGGGTTAGGGTTAGGGTTAAGGTTAGGGTTAGTGTTTGGGTTAGGGTTATGGTTAGTGTTAGGATTAGGGTTAGGGTTAGGGTCAGGGTTAGGTTTAGGGTTAGGGATAGGGTTAGGGTTAGATTTAGGGTTAGGTTTAGGTTTATTGTTAGATTTAGGGTTTAGGGTTTAAGGTTTATGGTTTAGGATTGTTCAAGGTTTAGGGTGGATTTGATTTAGGGTTTAGAGTTTAGTGTTATGGTTACGGTTAGGGTTAGGGTTAGGGATGGGGTTAGGGTTAGGGTTAGGGTTATGGTAAAGGTTAGGGTTAGGGTTAGGGTTGGGGTAAAAGTTAGGGGGTTAGTGTTATGGTTTGGGTTAGTGTTAGGGTTAGGGTTAGGGTTAGGTTAGGGTTAGGGTTAGGGTTAGGGTTAGGGGTTAGTGTTAGTGTTAGGGTTAGGGTTATTATTAGGGGGTTAGGTTTAAGTTTAGGATTAGTGTTAGGGTTAGAATTAGAAATAGGTTTAATGTTAGGATTAGGGTCAGGGTTAGGTTTAGGGTTAGGGTTAGGGTTAGGGTTAGGGTTATGGTCAGGGAGGATTTAGGGTTAGGGTTTGATTTAGGGTTAGGTTTCGGTTTAATGTTAGATTTAGGGTTTAGGGTCTACGGTTTATGGTTTAGGATTGTTTAAAGTTTAGGGCGGATTAGGTTTAGGGTTTAGAGTTTAGTGTTATGGTTACGGTTAGGGTTAGGGTTAGGGTTAGGGTTAGGATTAGGGTTAAGGTTAGGGTTAGGGTTAGATTAAGGGTTAGGTTTAGGTTTATTGTTAGGTTTAGGGTTTGGGGTTAAGGTTTATGGTTTAGAATTGTTTAAGGTTTAGGGTGGATTAGGTTTAGGGTTTAGAGATTAGTATTATGGTTACGGTTAGGGTTAGGGTTAGGGTTAGGGTTAGGGTTAGGGTTAGGGTTCAGGTTAGTGTTAGGGTTAGGGTTAAGGTAATGGTTAGTGTTAGGATTAGGGTTAGGGTTAGGGTCAGTGTTAGGTTTAGGGTTAGGGTTAGGGTTAGGGTTAGATTTAGGGTCAGGTTTAGGTTTATTGTTAGATTTAGTGTTTAGGGTTTAAAGTTTATGGTTTAGGATTGTTTAAGGTTTAGGGTGGATTAGGTTTAGGGTTTAGAGTTTAGTGTTATGGTTACGGTTAGTGTTAGGGTTAGGGTTAGGGTTAGGGTTAGGTTTAGGGTAATGTTTAGGGTTAGGGTTAGGGTTACGGTAAGGGTTAGGGGTTAGTTTTAGGGTTAGGGTTAGGGTTAGGGTTAGGGTTAGGTTAGGGTTAGGGTTAGGGTTAGGGTTAGGGGTTAGGGTTAGTGTTAGGGTTAGGGTTATTATTAGGGGGTTAGGTTTAAGTTTAGGATTAGTGTTAGGGTTAGAATTAGAAATAGGGTTAGTGTTAGAATTAGGGTCAGGGTTAGTTTTAGGGTTAGGGTTAAAGTTAGGGTTAGGGTCAGGGAGGGTTTAGGGTTAGGGTTAGGGTTAGGGTTAGATTTAGGGTTAGGTTTATGTTTATTGTTAGATTTAGGATTTAGGGTCTATGGTTTATGGTTTAGGATTGTTTAAGGTTTAGGGTCGATTAGGTTTAGGATTTAGAGTTTAGTGTTATGGTTACGGTTAGGGTTAGGGTTAGGGTTAGGTTTAGGATTAGGGTTAAGGTTAGGGTTAGGATTAGGTTTAGGGTTAGTGTTAGGGTTAGGGTTAGGGTTAGGGTTAGGGTTAGGGTTAGGATTAGGGTTAGGGTTAGGGTTAGGGTAAAATTTAGGGGTTAGGGTTAGGGTTATGGTTATTGTTAGGTTTAGGGTTTAGGGTTTAGTGTTTAGGGTTTAAGGTTTAGGGTTTAGGATTGTTTAAGATTTAGGGTGGTTTAGGTTAAGGGTTTAGGGTTTAGAGTTTAGGATTGTTTAAGGTTTAGGGTTGTTTAGGGTATAGTGTTTAGGGTTAAAAGTTTAGGGTTGTTTAGGGTTTAGTGTTTAGGGTTTTGTGTTGTTTAAGGTTTAGTGTTTAAGGTTTAGGTTTTAGGGTTGTTTTGGGTTTAGTGTTTAGTGTTGTTTAGGGTATAGTGTTAATGGTTTAGGGTTTAGGGTTATTTAGGGTTTAGTGTTTAAGGTTTAGGGTATAGGTTTGTTTAGGGTTTAGTGTTTAGGGTTGTTTATGGTTTAGTGATTAGGGTTGTTTAGGGTTGTTTAGAGGTTAGTGTTTAGGGTTATTCAGGGTTTATGATTTATGGTTGTTCAGGGTTTAGGATTTATCGTTGTTCAGGGTTTAGGATTTAGGGATTAAGGTTAAGGGGTTAGGGTTAGGGTTAAGGTTAGGGTTAGGGTTAGGGTTAGGGTTAGGGTTAGGGTGAGGGTTAGGGTTAGGGTTAAGGTTAGCGTTAGGGTTAGGGTTAGGGTTATGGTTAGTGTTAGGATTAGGGTTAGGGTTAGGGTCAGGGTTAGGTTTAGGGTTAGGGTTAGGGTTAGGGTTAGATTTAGGGTCAGGTTTAGGTTTATTGTTAGATTTAGTGTTTAGGGTTTAAGGTTTATGGTTTAGGATTTTTTAAGGTTTAGGGTGGATTAGGTTTAGGGTTTAGAGTTTAGTGTTATGGTTACGGTTAGTGTTAGGGTTAGGGTTAGGGTTAGGGTTAGGGTTAGGGTTAGGGTAATGGTTAGGGTTAGGTTTAGGGTTAGGGTTAGGGTAAGGGTTAGGGGTTAGTGTTAGGGTTAGGGTTAGGATTAGGGTTAGGGTTAGGTTAGGGTTAGGGTTAGGGTTAGGGGTTAGGGTTAGTGTTAGGTTTAGGGTTATTATTAGGGGGTTAGGTTTAAGTTTAGGATTAGTGTTAGGGTTAGAATAAGAAATAGGGTTAGTGTTAGGATTAGGGTCACGGTTAGGTTTAGGGTTAGGGTTAGAGTTAGGGTTACGGTCAGGGAGGGTTTAGGGTTAGGGTTAGGGTTAGGGTTAGATTTAGGGTTAGGTTTAGGTTTATTGTTAGATTTAGGATTTAGGGTCTAAGGTTTATGGTTTAGGATTGTTAAGGTTTAGGGTGGATTAAGTTTAGGGTTTAGAGTTTAGTGTTATGGTTACGATTAGGGTTAGGGTTAGGGGTAGGGTTAGGATTAGGGTTAAGGTTAGGGTTAGGATTAGGTTTAGGGTTAGGGTTAGGATTAGGGTTAGTGTTAGGGTTAGGTTTAGGGTTAGGTTTAGGATTAGGGTTAGGGTTAGGGTTAGGGTAAGGGTTAGGGGTTAGGGTTAGGGTTATGGTTATTGTTAGGTTTAGGGTTTAGGGTTTAGTGTTTAGGGTTTAAGGTTTAGGATTTAGGATTGTTTAAGATTTAGGGTGGTTTAGGTTAAGGGTTTAGGGTTTAGAGTTTAGGATTGTTTAAGGTTTAGGGTTGTTTAGGGTATAGTGTTTAGGGTTAAAAGTTTAGGGTTGTTTAGGGTTTAGTCTTTAGGGTTTAGGGTTTTTTAAGGTTTAGTGATTAAGGTTTAGGTTTTAGGGTTGTATTGTGTTTAGTGTTTAGTGTTGTTTAGGGTATAGTGTTAATGGTTTAGGGTTTAGGGTTATTTAGGGTTTAGTGTTTAAAGTTTAGGGTATAGGGTTGTTAAGGGTTTAGTGTTTAGGGTTGTTTATGGTTTAGTGATTAGGGTTGTTTAGGGTTGTTTAGAGGTTAGTGTTTAGGGTTATTCAGGGTTTATGATTTAGGGTTGTTCAGGGTTTAGGATTTATGGTTGTTCACGGTTTAGGATTTAGGGATTAAGGTTAAGGGGTTAGGGTTAGGGTTAGGGTTAGGGGTAGCATTAGATTTAGAGTTAGGGTTAGAGTTAGGGTTATGGGGTTATGTTAGGCTTAAGGTTAGGGTTAGGGTTATGGGGTTAAGGTTAGGGTTGGGCTTAGGGTTAGGTTTAGGTTTAGGGTAAGGGTTATGGTTATGGTTATTCTTAGATTTATGGTTTAAAATTTAGGGTTTATGGTTTAAGGTTTAGGGTTTAGGATTGTTTAAGTTTTAGGGTGGTTTAGGTTTAGGGTATAGGGTTTAGCGTTTAAGATTGTTTAATGTTTAGGGTTGTTTAGGTTTTAGCGTTTAGAGTTGTTTAGGGTTTTTTAGGGTTGTTTATGATTTAGTGTTTAGGGTTGTTCAGAATTTATGATTTAGGATATTTTAAGGTTTAGGGTTTAAGGTTGTATAGTGTTTTAGGGTTTAGGGTATAATGTTTAGGGTTAAGGGTTTAGGGTTTTTTAGGGTATAGTGTTAATGGTTTTAGGGTTTAGGCTTGTTTAGGGTTTAGTGTTTAGGGTTTAGGGTTTAGGGTTTTTTAGCGTTTAGTGTTTATAGTTTAGGGTTTAGGGTGCTTTTGGAATTAGTGTTTAGGGTTTTTCGGGGTTTAGGGTTTAGGATTTAGGGTGTTAGGGTTAGTGTTAGGGTTAGGTTTAGGGTTAAGGTGAGGGTTATGGTGAGGGTTAAGGTTAGGGTTAGGGTTAAGGTTAGTGTTAGTGTTAGGGTAATGGTTAGGGTTAGGGATAGGGTTAGCGTTAGGGTTAGGGTTAGGGTTAAGGTTAGGGTTAGGGTTAGGGTTAGGGTTAAGGGTTAGTGTTAGGGTTAGTGTTAGGGGTTAGGGGTTAGGGTTAGGGTTAGGGTTAGGGTTAGGGTTAGGTTTAGTGTTAGGGTTATTATTAGGGGGTTAGGTTTTAGTTTAGGATTAGTGTTAGGGTTAGAATTAGAAATAGGGATAGTGTTAGGTTTAGGGTCAGGGTTAGGTTTAGGGATATTGTTAGGGTTAGGGTTAAGGGTAGAGTTAGGGTTAGGGTTAGATTTAAAGTTTAGGGTTTAGTGTTAGGATTAGGGATAGTGTGAGGTTTAGGGTTAGGTTTAGGGTTAGGGTTAGGGTTAATGTTTGGGTTATGATTAGTGTTATTATTAGGGTTAGGGTTAGGGTCAGGTTTAGGTTTAGGGTTAGGGTTAGGGTTAGGGTTAGATTTAGGGTTAGGTTTAGGTTTATTGTTAGATTTAGGGTTTAGGGTTTAAGGTTTAAGGTTTAGGATTGTTTAAGGTTTAGGGTAGATTAGGTTTAGGGTTTAGAGTTTAGTATTATGGTTACGGTTAGGGTTAGGGTTAGGGTTAGGTTAGGGTTAGGGTTAGGGTTAGGGTTAGGGTTAGGGTTAAGGTTAGGGTTAATGATAGGGTTAGGGTTAGGGTAAAAGTTAGGGGGTTAGTGTTAGGGTTAGGGTTAGGGTTAGGGTTAGGGGTTAGGGTTAGTGTTAGGGTTAGGGTTATTATTAGGGGGTTAGGTTTAAGTTTAGGATTAGTGTTAGGGTTAGAATTAGAAATAGGGTTAGTGTTAGGATTAGGGTCAGGGTTAGGTTTAGGGTTAGGGTTAGGGATAGAGTTAGGGTTAGGGTCAGGGAGGGTTTATGGTTAGGGTTAGGGTTAGGGTTAGATTTAGGGTTAGGTTTAGGTTTATTGTTAGATTTAGGATTTAGGGTCTAAGGTTTATGGTTTAAGATTGTTTAAGGTTTAGGGTGGATTAGGTTTAGGGTTTAGAGTTTAGTGTTATGGTTACGGTTAGGGTTAGGGTTAGGGTTAGGGTTAGGATTAGGGTTAAGGTTGGGGTTAGGATTAGGTTTAGGGTTAGGGTTAGGGTTAGGGTTAGGGTTAGGGTTAGGGTTAGGGTTAGGGTTAGGGTTAGATTTAGGGTCAGGTTTAGGTTTATTGTTAGATTTAGTGTTTAGGGTTTAAGGTTTATGGTTTAGGATTTTTTAAGGTTTAGGGTGGATTAGGTTTAGGGTTTAGAGTTTAGTGTTATGGTTACGGTTAGTGTTAGGGTTAGGGTTAGGGTTAGGGTTAGGGTTAGGGTTAGGGTAATGGTTAGGGTTAGGTTTAGGGTTAGGGTTAGGGTAAGGGTTAGGGGTTAGTGTTAGGGTTAGGGTTAGGATTAGGGTTAGGGTTAGGTTAGGGTTAGGGTTAGGGTTAGGGGTTAGGGTTAGTGTTAGGTTTAGGGTTATTATTAGGGGGTTAGGTTTAAGTTTAGGATTAGTGTTAGGGTTAGAATAAGAAATAGGGTTAGTGTTAGGATTAGGGTCACGGTTAGGTTTAGGGTTAGGGTTAGAGTTAGGGTTACGGTCAGGGAGGGTTTAGGGTTAGGGTTAGGGTTAGGGTTAGATTTAGGGTTAGGTTTAGGTTTATTGTTAGATTTAGGATTTAGGGTCTAAGGTTTATGGTTTAGGATTGTTAAGGTTTAGGGTGGATTAAGTTTAGGGTTTAGAGTTTAGTGTTATGGTTACGATTAGGGTTAGGGTTAGGGGTAGGGTTAGGATTAGGGTTAAGGTTAGGGTTAGGATTAGGTTTAGGGTTAGGGTTAGGATTAGGGTTAGTGTTAGGGTTAGGTTTAGGGTTAGGTTTAGGATTAGGGTTAGGGTTAGGGTTAGGGTAAGGGTTAGGGGTTAGGGTTAGGGTTATGGTTATTGTTAGGTTTAGGGTTTAGGGTTTAGTGTTTAGGGTTTAAGGTTTAGGATTTAGGATTGTTTAAGATTTAGGGTGGTTTAGGTTAAGGGTTTAGGGTTTAGAGTTTAGGATTGTTTAAGGTTTAGGGTTGTTTAGGGTATAGTGTTTAGGGTTAAAAGTTTAGGGTTGTTTAGGGTTTAGTCTTTAGGGTTTAGGGTTTTTTAAGGTTTAGTGATTAAGGTTTAGGTTTTAGGGTTGTATTGTGTTTAGTGTTTAGTGTTGTTTAGGGTATAGTGTTAATGGTTTAGGGTTTAGGGTTATTTAGGGTTTAGTGTTTAAAGTTTAGGGTATAGGGTTGTTAAGGGTTTAGTGTTTAGGGTTGTTTATGGTTTAGTGATTAGGGTTGTTTAGGGTTGTTTAGAGGTTAGTGTTTAGGGTTATTCAGGGTTTATGATTTAGGGTTGTTCAGGGTTTAGGATTTATGGTTGTTCACGGTTTAGGATTTAGGGATTAAGGTTAAGGGGTTAGGGTTAGGGTTAGGGTTAGGGGTAGCATTAGATTTAGAGTTAGGGTTAGAGTTAGGGTTATGGGGTTATGTTAGGCTTAAGGTTAGGGTTAGGGTTATGGGGTTAAGGTTAGGGTTGGGCTTAGGGTTAGGTTTAGGTTTAGGGTAAGGGTTATGGTTATGGTTATTCTTAGATTTATGGTTTAAAATTTAGGGTTTATGGTTTAAGGTTTAGGGTTTAGGATTGTTTAAGTTTTAGGGTGGTTTAGGTTTAGGGTATAGGGTTTAGCGTTTAAGATTGTTTAATGTTTAGGGTTGTTTAGGTTTTAGCGTTTAGAGTTGTTTAGGGTTTTTTAGGGTTGTTTATGATTTAGTGTTTAGGGTTGTTCAGAATTTATGATTTAGGATATTTTAAGGTTTAGGGTTTAAGGTTGTATAGTGTTTTAGGGTTTAGGGTATAATGTTTAGGGTTAAGGGTTTAGGGTTTTTTAGGGTATAGTGTTAATGGTTTTAGGGTTTAGGCTTGTTTAGGGTTTAGTGTTTAGGGTTTAGGGTTTAGGGTTTTTTAGCGTTTAGTGTTTATAGTTTAGGGTTTAGGGTGCTTTTGGAATTAGTGTTTAGGGTTTTTCGGGGTTTAGGGTTTAGGATTTAGGGTGTTAGGGTTAGTGTTAGGGTTAGGTTTAGGGTTAAGGTGAGGGTTATGGTGAGGGTTAAGGTTAGGGTTAGGGTTAAGGTTAGTGTTAGTGTTAGGGTAATGGTTAGGGTTAGGGATAGGGTTAGCGTTAGGGTTAGGGTTAGGGTTAAGGTTAGGGTTAGGGTTAGGGTTAGGGTTAAGGGTTAGTGTTAGGGTTAGTGTTAGGGGTTAGGGGTTAGGGTTAGGGTTAGGGTTAGGGTTAGGGTTAGGTTTAGTGTTAGGGTTATTATTAGGGGGTTAGGTTTTAGTTTAGGATTAGTGTTAGGGTTAGAATTAGAAATAGGGATAGTGTTAGGTTTAGGGTCAGGGTTAGGTTTAGGGATATTGTTAGGGTTAGGGTTAAGGGTAGAGTTAGGGTTAGGGTTAGATTTAAAGTTTAGGGTTTAGTGTTAGGATTAGGGATAGTGTGAGGTTTAGGGTTAGGTTTAGGGTTAGGGTTAGGGTTAATGTTTGGGTTATGATTAGTGTTATTATTAGGGTTAGGGTTAGGGTCAGGTTTAGGTTTAGGGTTAGGGTTAGGGTTAGGGTTAGATTTAGGGTTAGGTTTAGGTTTATTGTTAGATTTAGGGTTTAGGGTTTAAGGTTTAAGGTTTAGGATTGTTTAAGGTTTAGGGTAGATTAGGTTTAGGGTTTAGAGTTTAGTATTATGGTTACGGTTAGGGTTAGGGTTAGGGTTAGGTTAGGGTTAGGGTTAGGGTTAGGGTTAGGGTTAGGGTTAAGGTTAGGGTTAATGATAGGGTTAGGGTTAGGGTAAAAGTTAGGGGGTTAGTGTTAGGGTTAGGGTTAGGGTTAGGGTTAGGGGTTAGGGTTAGTGTTAGGGTTAGGGTTATTATTAGGGGGTTAGGTTTAAGTTTAGGATTAGTGTTAGGGTTAGAATTAGAAATAGGGTTAGTGTTAGGATTAGGGTCAGGGTTAGGTTTAGGGTTAGGGTTAGGGATAGAGTTAGGGTTAGGGTCAGGGAGGGTTTATGGTTAGGGTTAGGGTTAGGGTTAGATTTAGGGTTAGGTTTAGGTTTATTGTTAGATTTAGGATTTAGGGTCTAAGGTTTATGGTTTAAGATTGTTTAAGGTTTAGGGTGGATTAGGTTTAGGGTTTAGAGTTTAGTGTTATGGTTACGGTTAGGGTTAGGGTTAGGGTTAGGGTTAGGATTAGGGTTAAGGTTGGGGTTAGGATTAGGTTTAGGGTTAGGGTTAGGGTTAGGGTTAGGGTTAGGGTTAGGGTTAGGGTTAGGGTTAGGGTTAGGGTAAGGGTTAGGGGTTAGGGTTAGGGTTAAGGTTGTTGTTAGGTTTAGGGTTTAGGGTTTAGTGTTTAGGGTTTAAGGTTTAGGGTTTATGATTGTTTAAGATTTAGGGTGGTTTAGGTTAAGGGTTTAGGGTTTAGAGTTTAGGATTGTTTAAGGTTTAGGGTTGTTTAGGGTATAGTGTTTAGGGTTAAAATTTAGGGTTGTTTAGGGTTTAGTGTTTAGGGTTTAGGGTTGTTTAAGGTTTAGTGTTTAAGGTTTAGGTTTTAGGGTTGTTTTGGGTTTAGTGTTTAGTGTTGTTTAGGGTATAGTGTTAATGGTTTAGGGTTTAGGGTTATTTAGGGTTTAGTGTTTAAGGTTTAGGGTATAGGGTTGTTAAGGGTTTAGTGTTTAGGGTTGTTTATGGTTTAGTGATTAGGGTTGTTTAGGGTTGTTTAGAGGTTAGTGTTTAGGGTTATTCAGGGTTTATGAATTAGGGTTGTTCAGGGTTTAGGATTTATGGTTGTTCAGGGTTTAGGATTTAGGGTTTAAGGTTAAGGGGTTAGGGTTAGGGTTAGGGTTAGGGGTAGCATTAGATTTAGAGTTAGGGTTAGAGTTAGGGTTATGGGGTTATGTTAGGCTTAAGGTTAGGGTTAGGGTTATGGGGTTAAGGTTAGGGTTGGGCTTAGGGTTAGGTTTAGGTTTAGGGTTAGGGTTAGGGTTATGGTTATTCTTAGATTTATGGTTTAAAATTTAGGGTTTATGGTTTAAGGTTTAGGGTTTAGGATTGTTTAAGTTTTAGGGTGGTTTAGGTTTAGGGTATAGGGTTTAGCGTTTAAGATTGTTTAATGTTTAGGGTTGTTTAGGTTTTAGCGTTTAGAGTTGTTTAGGGTTTTTTAGGGTTGGTTATGATTTAGTGTTTAGGGTTGTTCAGAATTTATGATTTAGGATATTTTAAGGTTTAGGGTTTAAGGTTGTATAGTGTTTTAGGGTTTAGGGTATAATGTTTAGGGTTAAGGGTTTAGGGTTGTTTAGGGTATAGTGTTAATGGTTTTAGGGTTTAGGCTTGTTTAGGGTTTAGTGTTTAGAGTTTAGGGTTTAGGGTTTTTTAGCGTTTAGTGTTTATAGTTTAGGGTTTAGGGTGCTTTTGGAATTAGTGTTTAGGGTTTTTCGGGGTTTAGGGTTTAGGATTTAGGGTGTTAGGGTTAGTGTTAGGGTTAGGTTTAGGGTTAAGGTGAGGGTTATGGTGAGGGTTAAGGTTAGGGTTAGGGTTAAGGTTAGTGTTAGTGTTAGGGTAATGGTTAGGGTTAGGGATAGGGTTAGCGTTAGGGTTAGGGTTAGGGTTAAGGTTAGGGTTAGGGTTAGGGTTAGGGTTAAGGGTTAGTGTTAGGGTTAGTGTTAGGGGTTAGGGGTTAGTGTTAGGGTTAGGGTTAGGGTTAGGGTTAGGTTTAGTGTTAGGGTTATTATTAGGGGGTTAGGTTTTAGTTTAGGATTAGTGTTAGGGTTAGAATTAGAAATAGGGATAGTGTTAGGTTTAGGGTCAGGGTTAGGTTTAGGGATATGGTTAGGGTTAGGGTTAAGGGTAGAGTTAGGGTTAGGGTTAGATTTAAAGTTTAGGGTTTAGTGTTAGGATTAGGGATAGTGTGAGGTTTAGGGTTAGGTTTAGGGTTAGGGTTAGGGTTAATGTTTGGGTTATGATTAGTGTTATTATTAGAATTAGGGTTAGGGTCAGGTTTAGGTTTAGGGTTAGGGTTAGGGTTAGGGTTAGATTTAGGGTTAGGTTTAGGTTTATTGTTAGATTTAGGGTTTAGGGTTTAAGGTTTAAGGTTTAGGATTGTTTAAGGTTTAGGGTAGATTAGGTTTAGGGTTTAGAGTTTAGTATTATGGTTACGGTTAGGGTTAGGGTTAGGGTTAGGTTAGGGTTAGGGTTAGGGTTAGGGTTAGGGTTAGGGTTAAGGTTAGGGTTAATGATAGGGTTAGGGTTAGGGTAAAAGTTAGGGGGTTAGTGTTAGGGTTAGGGTTAGGGTTAGGGTTAGGGTTAGGTTAGGGTTAGGGTTAGGGTTAGGGTTAGGGGTTAGGGTTAGTGTTAGGGTTAGGGTTATTATTAGGGGGTTAGGTTTAAGTTTAGGATTAGTGTTAGGGTTAGAATTAGAAATAGGGTTAGTGTTAGGATTAGGGTCAGGGTTAGGTTTAGGGTTAGGGTTAGGGTTAGAGTTAGGGTTAGGGTCAGGGAGGGTTTAGGGTTAGGGTTAGGGTTAGGGTTAGATTTAGGGTTAGGTTTAGGTTTATTGTTCGATTTAGGATTTAGGGTCTAAGGTTTATGGTTTAAGATTGTTTAAGGTTTAGGGTGGATTAGGTTTAGGGTTTAGAGTTTAGTGTTATGGGTACGGTTAGGGTTAGGGTTAGGGTTAGGGTTAGGATTAGGGTTAAGGTTGGGGTTAGGATTAGGTTTAGGGTTAGGGTTAGGGTTAGGGTTAGGGTTAGGGTTAGGGTTAGGGTTAGGGTTAGGGTTAGGGTTAGGTTTAGGGTAAGGGTTAGGGGTTAGGTTTAGGGTTAAGGTTATTGTTAGGTTTAGGGTTTAGGGTTTAGTGTTTAGGGTTTAAGGTTTAGGGTTTATGATTGTTTAAGATTTAGGGTGGTTTAGGTTAAGGGTTTAGGGTTTAGAGTTTAGGATTGTTTAAGGTTTAGGGTTGTTTAGGGTATAGTGTTTAGGGTTAAAATTTAGGGTTGTTTAGGGTTTAGTGTTTAGGGTTTAGGGTTGTTTAAGGTTTAGTGTTTAAGGTTTAGGTTTTAGGGTTGTTTTGGGTTTAGTGTTTAGTGTTGTTTAGGGTATAGTGTTAATGGTTTAGGGTTTAGGGTTATTTAGGGTTTAGTGTTTAAGGTTTAGGGTATAGGGTTGTTTAGGGTTTAGTGTTTAGGGTTGTTTATGGTTTAGTGATTAGGGATGTTTAGGGTTGTTTAGAGGTTAGTTTTTAGGGTTATTCAGGGTTTATGATTTAGGGTGGTTCAGGGTTTAGGATTTATGGTTGTTCAGGGTTTAGGATTTAGGGATTAAGGTTAAGGGGTTAGGGTTAGGGTTAGGGTTTGGGTTAGGGTTAGGGTTAGCATTAGGGTTAGAGTTAGGGTTAGAGATAGGGTTATGGGGTTATGTTAGGCTTAAGGTTAGGGTTAGGGTTATGGGGTTAAGGTTAGGGTTGGGGTTAGGGTTAGGTTTAGGTTTAGGGTTAGGGTTAGGGTTATGGTTATTCTTAGATTTATGGTTTAAAATTTAGGGTTTATGGTTTAAGGTTTAGGGTTTAGGATTGTTTAAGTTTTAGGGTGGTTTAGGTTTAGGGTATAGAATTAAGGGTTTAAGATTGTTTAATGGTTAGGGTTGTTTATGTTTTAGCGTTTAGAGTTGTTTAGGGTTTTTTAGGGTTGTTTATAATTTAGTGTTTAGGGTTCTTCAGGATTTATGATTTAGGATATTTTAAGGTTTATGGTTTAAGGTTGTATAGAGTTTTAAGGTTTAGGGTATAATGTTTAGAGTTAAGGGTTTAGGGTTGTTTAGGTTATAGTGTTAATGGTTTTAGGGTTTAGGCTTGTTTAGGGTTTAGTGTTTAGGGTTTAGGGTTTAGGGTTTTTTAGCGTTTAGTGTTTATAGTTTAGGGTTTAGGGTGCTTTTGGAAATAGTGTTTAGGGTTTTTCGGGGTTTAGGGTTTAGGATTTAGGGTGTTAGGGTTAGTGTTAGGGTTAGGTTTAGAGTTAAGGTGAGGGTTAGGGTGAGGGTTAAGGTTAGGGTTAGGGTTAAGGTTAGTGTTAATGTTAGCGAAAGGGTTAGGGTTAGGGATAGGGTTAGGGTTAGGGTTAGGGTTAGGGTTAGGGTTAGGGTTAGGGTTAGGGGTTAGGGTTAGGGTTAATGTTAGGGGTTAGGGATTAGTGTTAGTGTTAGGGTTAGGGTTAGGGTTAGTGTTAGGGTTAGGTTTAGTGTTAGGGTTATTATTAGAGGGTTAGGTTTTAGTTTAGGATTAGTGTTAGGGTTAGAATTAGAAATAGGGTTAGTGTTAGGATTAGGGTCAGGGTTAGGTTTAGGGATAGGGTTAGGGTTAGGGTTAAGGGTAGGGTTAGGGTTAGGGTTAGATTTAAAGTTTAGGGTTTAGTGTTAGGATTAGGGATAGTGTGAGGTTTAGGGTTAGGTTTAGGGTTAGGGTTAGGGTTAGTGTTTGGGTTATGATTAGAGTTAGGATTAGGGTTAGGGTTAGGGTCAGGTTTAGGTTTAGGGTTAGGGTTAGGGTTAGGGTTAGATTTAGGGTTAGGTTTAGGTTTATTGTTAGATTTAGGGTTTAAAGTTTAAGGTTTATGGTTTAGGATTCTTTAAGGTTTAGGGTGGATTAGGTTTAGGGTTTAGAGTTTAGTATTATGGTTATGGTTAGGGTTAGGGTTAGAGTTAGAGTTAAGGTTAGGGTTAGGGTTAGGGTTAAGGTTAGGGTTAGTGTTAAGGTTAGGGTTATGGTTAGTGTTAGGATTAAGGTTAGGGTTAGGGTCAGGGTTAGATTTAGGGTTAGGGATAGGATTAGGGTTAGATTTAGGGTTAGGTTTAGGTTTATTGTTAGATTTAGGGTTTAGGGTTTAAGGTTTATGGTTTAGGATTGTTTAAGGTTTAGGGTGGATTAGGTTTAGGGTTTATAGTTTAGTGTTATGGTTACGGTTAGGGTTAGTGTTAGGGATGGGGTTAGGGTTAGGGTTAGGGTTATGGTAAGAGTTAGGGTTAGGGTTAGGGTTAGGGTTAGGGTAAAAGTTAGGGGGTTAGTGTTAGGGTTTGGGTTAGGGTTAGGGTTAGGGTTAGGGTTAGGTTAGGGTTAGGGTTAGGGTTAGGGTTAGGGTTAGGGGTTAGGGTTAGTGTTAGGGTTAGGGTTATTATTAGGGGGTTAGGTTTAAGTTTAGGATTAGTGTTAGGGTTAGAATTAGAAATAGGTTTAGTGTTATGATTAGGGTCAGTGTTAGGTTTAGGGTTAGGGTTAGGGTTAGGGTTAGGGTTAGGGTCAGGGAGGGTTTAGGGTTAGGGTTAGATTTAGGGTTAGGTTTAGGTTTATTGTTAGATTTAGGGTTTAGGGTCTACGGTTTATGGTTTAGGATTGTTTAAGGTTTAGGTAGGATTAGGTTTAGGGTTAAGAGTTTAGTCTTATGGTTACGGTTAGGGTTAGGGTTAGGGTTAGGGTTAGGAATAGGGTTAAGGTTAGGGTTAGGGTTAGGTTTAGGGTTAGGGTTAGGGTTAAGGTTTTGGTTAGGGTTACGGTTAGGTTTAGGGTTAGGGTTAGGTTTAGGGTTAGGGTTAGGGTTAGGGTTAGGGTTAGGGTAATGGTTAGGGGTTAGGGTTAAGGTTAGGGTTAAGGTTAGGTTTAGGGTTAAGGTTAGGGTTAGGATTAGGGTTAGGGTTAAGGTTAGGGTTATGGTTAGGGTAAGGTTAGGGTTAGGGTTAGTGTTAGGGTTAGGGGTTAGGGTAAGGGTTAGTGTTAGGGGTTAGGGGTTAGGTTTAGGGTTAGGGTTAGGGTTAGGGTTAGGGTTAGGGTTAGGGTTAGGGTTATGTGGTTATGTTAGGCTTAAGGTTATGGTTAGGGTTATGGGGTTAAGGTTAGGGTTGGGGTTAGGGTTAGGTTTAGGTTTAGGGTTAGGGTTAGGGTTATGGTTATTCTTAGATTTATGGTTTAAAATTTAGGGTTTATGGTTTAAGGTTTAGGGTTTAGGATTGTTTAAGTTTTAGGTTGGTTTAGGTTTAGGGTATAGGGTGTAGCGTTTAAGAGTGTTTAATGTTTAGGGTTGTTTATGTTTTAGCGTTTAGAGTTGTTTAGGTTTTTTTAGGGTTGTTTATGATTTAGTGTTTAGGGTTGTTCAGGATTTATGATTTAGGATATTTTAAGGTTTAGGGTTTAAGGTTGTATAGTGTTTTAGGGTTTAGGCTATAATGTTTAGGGTTAAGAGTTTAGGGTTGTTTAGAGTATAGTGTTAATGGTTTTAGGGTTTAGGCTTGTTTAGGGTTTAGTGTTTAGGGTTTAGGGTTTAGGTTTTTTTAGCATTTAGTATTTTGAGTTTAGGGTTTAGGGTGCTTTTGGAATTAGTGTTTAGGGTTTTTCTGGGTTTAGGGTTTAGGATTTAGGGTTTTCGGGTTAGGTTTAGGGTTAGGGTGAGGGTTAGGGTGAGGGTTAAGGTTAGGGTTAGGGTTAAGGTTAGTGTTAGTGTTAGGGTAAGGGTTAGTGTTAGGGATAGTGTTAGGGTTAGGGTTAGGGTTAGTGTTAGGGTTAGGGTTAGGGTTAGCGATAGGGTAGGTGTGAGGTTTAGGGTTAGGGTTAGGTTTAGGGTTAGGGTTAGTCTTTGTTTGGGTTATGGTTATTGTTAGGATTAGGCTTTGGATTAGGGTCAGCGGTAGGTTTAGGTTTATTGTTAGGGTTAGTGTTAGATTGAGGGTTAGGTTTAGGTTTATTGTTAGATTTAGGGTTTAGGGTTTAAGGTTTATGGTTTAGGATTCTTTAAGGTTTAGGGTGGATTAGGTTTAGGGTTTAGAGTTTAGTGTTATGGTTACGGTTAGGGTTAGGGTTAGGGTTACTGTTAGGGTTAGGGTTATTGTTAAGGTTAGGGTTAGAGTTACGGTTAGGGTTAGGGTTAGAGTTACGGTTAGGGTTAGGGTTAGGGTTAAGGTTAGGGTTGGGGGGGTTAGGGTTTAGGTTAGGGTTAGGGTTAGGGTAGGGTTAGGGTTAGGGTTAGGGTTAGGGTTAGGTTTAGGGTTAGGGTTATTGTTAGGGAGTTAGGTTTAAATTTAGGATTAGTGTTAGGGTTAGAATTAGAAATAGGGTTAGTGTTAGGATTAGGGTCAGGGTTAGGTTTAGGGATAGGGTTAGTGTTAGGGTTAGGGGTAGGGTTAGGGTTAGGGTTAGATGTAAAGTTTAAGGTTTAGTGTTAGGATTAGGGTTAGTGTGAGGTTTAGGGTTAGGGTTAGGTTTAGGGTTAGGCTTAGGGTTAGTGTTTGGGTTATGGTTAGTGTTAGAATTAGGTTTAGGATTAGGGTTAGGGTTAGGGTTAGATTTAGGGTTAGGTTTAGGTTTATTGTTAGATTTAGGTTTTAGGGTTTAAGGTTTGTGGTTTAGGATTGTTTAAGGTTTAGGGTGGATTAGGTTTATGGTTTAGAGTTTAGTGTTATGGTTAGGGTTAGGGTTAGGGTTAGGTTTAGGGTTAGGGTTTGGGTTAGGGTTAGGGTTAGGTTTAGGGTTAGGGTTATGGTTAGGGTTAAGGTTAGGGTTAGGGTTAGGGTTAGGGTTATGGTTAGTGTTAGGATTAGGGTTAGGGTTAAGGTCAGGTTTATGTTTAGGGTTAGAGTTAGGGTTATGGATAGATTTAGGGTTAGGTTTAGGTTTATTGTTAGATTTAGGGTTTAGGGTTTAAGGTTTATGGTTTAGGATTTTTTAAGGTTTAGGGTGGATTAGGTTTAGGGTTTAGAGTTTAGTGTTATGGTTAAGGTTAAGGTTAGGGTTAGGGTTAGGGTTAGGGTTAGGGTTAGGGTTAGGGTTAGTGTTTCGGTTAGGGTTAGGGTTACGGTTAGGGTTAGGGTTAGGGTTAGGGTAAGGGTTATGATTATGTTTATTGTTAGGTTTAGGGTTAGGGTTAGGGTTAAGGTTAGGTTTAGGGTTAGGGTTAGGTTTATGGTTAGGCTTAAGGTTAGGGTTAGGTTTAGGGTTAGGGTTACGGTTAGGGTTAGGTTTAAGGTTAAGGTTAGGGTTAGGGTTAGGGTTAGGTTTATTGTTAGGTTTAGGGTTTAGTGTTTAGGGTCTAAGGTTTTGGGTTTAGGATTGTTTAAGGTTTAGGGTAGATTAGGTTTAGGGTTTAGAGTTTAGTGTTAAGGTTAGGGTTAGGTTTCGGGTTTAGGGTTTAGTGTTCGGATTAGGGTTAGGGTTAGGTTTAGGTTACGTTTAGTGTCATGGATATTATTAGGATTAGGGTTAAGGGTTTAGGGTAAAGGTTTAGGTTTTAGGATTGTTTTAGGTTTAGGGTGGATTATTTTTAGGGTTTAGAGTTTTGTGTTTGGGATATCGTTAGGGTTAGTTTTAGGGTTTAGGGATTACTGTTAGGGTTAGTGTTAGGGTTAGGGTTAAGGTTAGTGTTAGGTTTAGGGTTAGGGTTAGGGTTAGGTTTAGGTTTATTGTTAGGATTAGGGTTAGAGTTAGGATTAGGGTTAGGGTTAGGGTTATGGTTAGGGTCAGGTTTAGGGTTAGGGTTAGGGTTAGGACTACGTTTAGTGTTAGTGTTAGGTTTAGGGTTAGGGTTAGGGTTAGGGTTAGGTTTAGTGTTAGGGTTACGTTTAGGGTTAGGGTTAGGATTAGGATTAGAGTTAGGGTTATGGTAATTGTTAGGTTTAGGGTTTAAGGTTTAGGGTTTAGGATTGTTTAAGGTTTATCGTAAATTAAATTTAGGGTTTACAATTTAGTGTTAGGGTTATGGTTAGTGTTAGGGTTAGGGTAAGGGTTAGGTTTATGGTTCAGGGTTTAGGGTTTAGGATTGTTTAAGGTTTAGGGTAGATTAGGTTTAGGATTTAAAGTTTAGTTTTAGGGTTAGGGTTAGGGTTAGGGTTAGGTTAGGGTTAGGGTTAGGGTTAGGGTTAGGGTTAGGGGTTAGGGTTAGTGTTAGGGTTAGGGTTATTATTAGGGGGTTAGGTTTAAGTTTAGGATTAGTGTTAGGGTTAGAATTAGAAATAGGGTTAGTGTTAGGATTAGGGTCAGGGTTAGGTTTAGGGTTAGGGTTAGGGTTAGGGTTAGGCTTAGGGTTAGGGTTAGGGTCAGGGAGGGTTTAGGGTTAGGGTTAGGGTTAGGGTTAGATTTAGGTTTAGGTTTAGGTTTATTGTTAGATTTAGGATTTAGGTTCTAAGGTTTATGGTTTAGGATTGTTTAAGGTTTAGGGTGGATTAGGTTTAGGGTTTAGAGTTTAGTGTTATGGTTACGGTTAGGGTTAGGGTTAGGGTTAGGGTTAGGATTAGGGTTAAGGTTAGGGTTAGGATTAGGTTTAGGGTTAGGGTTAGGGTTAGGGTTAGGGTAAGGGTTAGGGGTTAGGGTTAGGGTTATGGTTATTTTTAGGTTTAGGGTTTAGGGTTTAGTGTTTAGGGTTTAAGGTTTAGGGTTTAGGATTGTTTAAGGTTTAGGGTGGTTTAGGTTAAGGGTTTAGGGTTTAGAGTTTAGGATTGTTTAAGGTTTAGGGTTGTTTAGGGTATAGTGTTTAGGGTTAAAAGTTTAGGGTTGTTTAGGGTTTAGTGTTTAGGGTTTAGGGTTGTTTAAGGTTTAGTGTTTAAGGTTTAGGTTTTAGGGTTGTTTTGGGTTTAGTGTTTAGTGTTGTTTAGGGTATACTGTTAATGGTTTAGGGTTTAGGGTTATTTAGGGTTTAGTGTTTAAGGTTTAAGGTATAGGGTTGTTTAGGGTTTAGTGTTTAGGGTTGTTTATGGTTTAGTGATTAGGGTTGTTTAGGGTTGTTTAGAGGTTAGTGTTTAGGGTTATTCAGGGTTTATGATTTAGGGTTGTTCAGGGTTTAGGATTTATGGTTTTTCAGGGTTTAGGATTTAGGGATTAAGGTTAAGGGGTTAGGGTTAGGGTTAGGGTTAGGGTTAGCGTTAGGGTTAGAGTTAGGGTTAGAGTTGGGGTTATGAGGTTATGTTAGGCTTAAGGTTAGGGTTAGGGTTATGGGGTTAAGGTTAGGGTTGGGGTTAGGGTTAGGTTTAGGTTTAGGGTTAGGGTTAGGGTTATGGTTATTCTTAGATTTATGGTTTAAAATTTAGGGTTTATGGTTTATGGTTTAGGGTTTAGGATTGTTTAAGTTTTAGGGTGGTTTAGGTTTAGGGTACAAAATTTAGCGTTTAAGATTGTTTAATGGTTAGGGTTGTTTAGGTTTTAGCGTTTAGAGTTGTTTAGGGTTTTTTAGGGTTGTTTATAAATTAGTGTTTAGGGTTGTTCAGGATTTATGATTTAGGATATTTTAAGGTTTAGGGTTTAAGGTTGTATAGTGTTTTAGGGTTTAGGGTATAATGTTTAGTGTTAAGGGTTTAGAGTTGTTTAGGGTATAGTGTTAATGGTTTTAGGGTTTAGGCTTGTTTAGAGTTTAGTGTTTAGGGTTTAGGGTTTTGGGTTTTTTAATGTTTAGTGTTTATAGTTTAGGGTTTAGGGTGCTTTTGGAATTAGTGTTTAGGGTTTTTCGGGGTTTAGGGTTTAGGATTTAGGGTGTTAGGGTTAGTGTTAGGGTTAGGTTTAGGGATAAGGTGAGGGTTAGGGTGAGGGTTAAGGTTAGGGTTAGGGTTAAGGTTAGTGTTAGTGTTAGAATAAGGGTTAGGGTTAGGGATAGGGTTAGGGTTAGGGTTAGGGTTAGGGTTAAGGTTAGGGTTAGGGTTAGGGTTAGGGGTTTGGGTTAGGGTTAGTGTTAGGGGTTAGGGGTTAGTGTTAGGGTTAGGGTTAGGGTTAGGGTTAGGGTTAGGTTTAGTGTTAGGGTTATTATTAGGGGGTTAGGTTTTAGTTTAGGATTAGTGTTAGGGTTAGAATTAGAAATAGGTTTAGTGTTAAGATTAGGGTCAGGGTTAGGTTTAGAAATATGGTTAGGGTTAGGGTTAAGGGTAGGGTTAGGGTTAGGGTTAGAATTAAAGTTTAGGGTTTAGTGTTAGGATTAGGGATAGTGTGAGGTTTAGGGTTAGGTTTAGGGTTAGGGTTAGGGTTAGTGTTTGGGTTATGATTAGTGTTAGGATTAGGATTAGGGTTAGGGTCAGGTTTATGTTTAGGGTTAGGGTTAGGGTTAGGGTTAGATTTAGGGTTAGGTTTAGGTTTATTGTTAGATTTAGGGTTTAGGGTTTAAGGTTTAGGGTTTAGGATTGTTTAAGTTTAAGGGTGGATTAGGTTTAGGGTTTAGAGTTTAGTATTATGGTT
>NC_137972.1:101673903-101681403 GCF_963924665.1 Micromys minutus | reverse complement strand
TTTAGGGTTGTTTATGATTTAGTGTTTAGGGTTGTTCAGGATTTATGATTTAGGATATTTTAAGGTTTAGGGTTTAAGGTTGTATAGTGTTTTAGGGTTTAGGGTATATTGTTTAGGGTTAAGGGTTTAGGGTTGTTTAGGGTATAGTGTTAATGGTTTTAGGGTTTAGGCTTGTTTAGTGTTTAGTGTTTAGGGTTTAGGGTTTAGGGTTTTTTAGCGTTTAGTGTTTACAGTTTAGGGTTTAGGGCGCTTTTGGAATTAGTGTTTAGGGTTTTTCGGGGTTTAGTGTTTAGGATTTAGGGTGTTAGTGTTAGTGTTAGGGTTAGGTTTAGGGTTAAGGTGAGGGTTAGGGTGAGGGTTAAGGTTAGGGTTAGGGTTAAGGTTAGTGTTAGTGTTAGAATAAGGGTTAGGGTTAGGGATAGGGTTAGGGTTAGGGTTAGGGTTAGGGTTAAGTTTAGGGTTAGGGTTAGGGTTAGGGTTAGGGGTTAGGGTTAGGGTTAGTGTTAGGGGTTAGGGGTTAGTGTTAAGGTTAGGGTTAGGGTTAGGGTTAGGTTAGGGTTATTATTAGGGGGTTAGGTTTTAGTTCAGGATTAGTGTTCGGGTTAGAATTAGAAATAGGGTTAGTGTTAGGATTAGGGTCAGGGTTAGGTTTAGGGATATGGTTAGGGTTAGGGTTAAGGGTAGGGTTAGTGTTAGGGTTAGATTTAAAGTTTAGGGTTTAGTGTTAGGAATAGGGATAGTGTGAGGTTTAGGGTTAGGTTTAGGGTTAGGGTTAGGGTTAGTGTTTGGGTTATGATTAGTGTTATTATTAGGGTTAGGGTTAGGGTCAGGTTTAGGTTTAGGGTTAGGGTTAGGGTTAGGGTCAGATTTAGGGTTAGGTTTAGGTTTATTGTTAGATTTAGGGTTTAGGGTTTAAGGTTTAAGGTTTAGGATTGTTTAAGGTTTAGGGTAGATTAGGTTTAGGGTTTAGAGTTTAGTATTATGGTTACGGTTAGTGTTAGGGTTAGGGTTAGAGTTAGGGTTAGGGTTTGGGTTAGGGTTAGGGTTAGGGTTAGGGTTAAGGTTAGGGTTAATGTTAGGGTTAGAGTTATGGTTAGTGTTAGGATTAGGGTTAGGTTTAGGGTCAGGGTTAGGTTTAGGGTTAAAGATAGGGTTAGGGTTAGATTTAGGGTTAGGTTTAGGTTTATTGTTAGATTTAGGATTTAGGGTCTAAGGTTTATGGTTTAGGATTGTTTAAGGTTTAGGGTGGATTAGGTTTAGGGTTTAGAGTTTAGTGTTATGGTTACGGTTAGGGTTAGGGTTAGGGTTAGGGTTAGGATTAGGGTTAAGGTTAGGGTTAGGATTAGGTTTAGGGTTAGGGTTAGGGTTAGGGTTAGGGTTAGGGTTAGGATTAGGGTTAGGGTTAGGGTTAGGGTAAGGGTTAGGGGTTACGGTTAGGTTTATGGTTATTGTTAGGTTTAGGGTTTAGGGTTTAGTGTTTAGGGTTTAAGGTTTAGGGTTTAGGATTGTTTAAGATTTAGGGTGGTTTAGGTTAAGGGTTTAGGGTTTAGAGTTTAGGATTGTTTAAGGTTTAGTGTTGTTTAGGGTATAGTTTTTAGGGTTAAATGCTTAGGGTTGTTTAGGGTTTACTGTTTAGGGTTTAGGGTTGTTTAAGGTTTAGTGTTTAAGGTTTAGGTTTTAGGGTTGTTTTGGGTTTAGTGTTTAGTGTTGTTTAGGGTATAGTGCTAATGGTTTAGGGTTTAGGGTTATTTAGGGTTTAGTGTTTAAGGTTTAGGGTATAGGGTTGTTTAGGGTTTAGTGTTTAGGGTTGTTTATGGTTTAGTGATTAGGGTTATTTAGGGTAGTTTAGAGGTTAGTGTTTAGGGTTATTCAGGGTTTATGATTTAGGGTTGTTCAGGGTTTAGGATTTATGGTTGTTCAGGGTTTAGGATTTAGGGATAAAGGTTAAGGGGTTAGGGTTAGGGTTAGGGTTAGGGTTAGGGTTAGGGTTAGGGTTAGGGTTAAGGTTAGGGTTAGGGTTAGGGTTAGGGTTATGGTTAGTGTTAGGATTAGGGTTAGTGTTAGGGTCAGGGTTAGGTTTAGGGTTAGGGTTAGGATTAGGGTTAGATTTAGGGTCAGGTTTAGGTTTATTGTTAGATTTAGGGTTTAGGGTTTAGGTTTATGGTTTAGGATTGTTTAAGGTTTAGGGTGGATTAGGTTTAGGGTTTAGAGTTTAGTGTTATGGTTACGGTTAGTGTTAGGGTTAGGGTTAGGGTTAGGGTTAGGGTTAGGGTAATGGTTAGGGTGAGGGTTAGGGTTAGGGTAAGGGTTAATGGTTAGTGTTAGGGTTAGGATTAGGGTTAGGGTTAGGGTTAGGTTAGGGTTAGGGTTAGGGTTATTATTATGTTTATTGTTAGGTTTAGGGTTAAAGTTAGGGTTAAGGTTCGGTTTATGGTTAGGGTTAGGTTTATGGTTAGGCTTAAGGTTAGGGTTAGGTTTAGGGTTAGGGTTACGGTTAGGGTTAGGTTTAGGGTTAGGGTTCGGGTTAGGGTTAGGGTTAGGTTTATTGTTAGGTTTAGGGTTTAGTGTTTAGGGACTAAGGTTTTGGGTTTAGGATTGTTTAAGGTTTAGGGTAGATTAGGTTTAGGGTTTAGAGTTTAGTGTTAAGGTTAGGGTTAGGTTTAGGGTTTAGGGTTTAGTGTTCGGATTAGGGTTAGTGTTAGGGTTAGGTTTAGGGTTACGTTTAGGGTCATGGATATTGTTAGGTTTAGGGTTTAGGGTTTAGGGTAAAGGTTTAGGATTTAGGATTGTTTAAGGTTTAGGGTGGATTATTTTTAGGGTTTAGAGTTTTGTGTTTGGGATATTGTTAGGGTTAGGTTTAGGGTTTAGGGATTACTGTTAGGGTTAGGGTTAGGGTTAGGGTTAAGGTTAGTGTTAGGTTTAGTGTTAGGGTTAGGGTTAGGTTTAGGTTTATTGTTAGGATTAGGGTTAGAGTTAGGATTAGGGTTAGGGTTAGGGTTAGTGTTAGGGTCAGGTTTAGGGTTAGGGTTAGTGTTAGGATTAGGTTTAGTGTTAGTGTTAGGTTTAGGGTTAGGGTTAGGGTTAGGGTTAGTGTTAGGTTTAGTGTTAGGGTTACGTTTAGGGTTAGGGTTAGGGTTAGGATTAGGGTTAGGGTTATGGTAATTGTTAGGTTTAGGGTTTAAGGTTTAGGGTTTAGGATTGTTTAAGGTTTATCGTAACTTAAATTTAGGGTTTACAATTTAGTGTTAGGGTTATGGTTAGTGTTAGGGTTAGGGTTAGGGTTAGGTTTAGGGTTCAGGGTTTAGGGTTTAGGATTGTTTAAGGTTTAGGGTAGATTAGGTTTAGGATTTAAAGTTTAGTTTTAGGATTAGGGTTAGGTTTAGGGTTTTGGGTTTAGTGTTAGGATTAGGGTTAGGGTTAAAGTTAGGGTTAGGGTAAGGGTTAGGATTAGGTTTAGGGTTAGAGTTAGTGTTTGGGTTATGGTTAGTGTTAGGATTAGGTTTAGGGTTAGGGTTAGGGTTAGGGTTAGATTTAGGGTTAGGTTTAGGTTTATTGTTAGATTTAGGGTTTAGGGTTTAAGGTCTGTGGTTTAGGATTGTTTAAGGTTTAGGGTGGATTAGGTTTAGGGTTTAGAGTTTAGTGTTATGGTTACGGTTTGGGTTAGGGTTAGGTTTAGGGTTAGGGTTTGGGTTAGGGTTAGTGTTAGGTTTAGGTTTAGGGTTATGCTTAGGGTTAAGTTTGTGCTTAGGGTTAGGATTAGGGTTATGGTTAGTGTTAGGATTAGGGTTAGGGTTAAGGTCAGGGTTAGGTTTAGGGTTAGGGTTAGGGTTAGGGATAGATTTAGGATTAGGTTTAGGTTTATTGTTAGATTTAGGGTTTAGGGTTTAAGGTTTATGGTTTAGGATATTTAAGGTTTAGGGTGGATTAGGTTTAGGGTTTAGAGTTTAGTGTTATGGTTAAGGTTAAGGTTAGGGTTAGGGTTAGGTTTAGGGTTAGGGTTAGTGTTACGGTTAGGGTTAGGGTTAGGGTTACGGTTAGGGTTAGGGTTAGGGTTAGGTTTATGGTTAGGCTTAAGTTTAGGGTTAGGTTTAGGGTTAGGGTTACGGTTAGGGTTAGGTTAAGGGTTAGGGTTAGGGTTAGGGTTAGGTTTATTGTTAGGTTTAGGGTTTAGTGTTTAGGGTCTAAGGTTTTGGGTTTAGGATTGTTTAAGGTTTAGGGTAGATTAGGTTTAGGGTTTAGAGTTTAGTGTTAAGGTTAGGGTTAGGTTTAGGGTTACGTTTAGGGTCTTGGATATTGTTAGGTTTAGGGTTTAGGGTTTAGGGTAAAGGTTTAGGATTTAGGATTGTTTAAGGTTTAGGGTGGATTATTTTTAGGGTTTAGAGTTTTGTGTTTGGGATATCGTTAGGGTTAGGTTTAGGGTTTAGGGATTACTGTTAGGGTTAGGGTTAGGGTTAGGGTTAAGGTTAGTGTTAGGTTTAGGGTTAGGGTTAGAATTAGGTTTAGGTTTATTGTTAGGATTAGGGTTAGAGTTAGAATTAAGGTTAGGGTTAGGGTTAGGGTTAGGGTCAGGTTAGGGTTAGGGTTAGGGTTAGGATTAGGTTTAGTGTTAGTGTTAGGTTTATGGTTAGGGTTAGGGTTAGGGTTAGGGTTAGGTTTAGTGTTAGGGTTACGTTTAGGGTTAGGGTTAGGGTTAGGATTAGGGTTAGGGTTATGGTAATTGTTAGGTTTAGGGTTTAAGGTTTAGGGTTTAGGATTGTTTAAGGTTTATCGTAACTTAAATTTAGGGTTTACAATTTAGTGTTTGGGTTATGGTTAGTGTTAGGGTTAGGGTTAGGGTTAGGTTTAGGGTTCAGGGTTTAGGGTTTAGGATTGTTTAAGGTTTAGGGTAGATTAGGTTTAGGATTTAAAGTTTAGTTTTAGGGTTAGGGTTAGGTTTATGGTTTAGGGTTTAGTGTTAGGATTAGGGTTAGGGTTAAAGTTAGGGTTAGGATAAGGTTTAGGATTAGGTTTAGGGTTAGGGTTAGGGTTAGGGTTAGGGTTAGTATTAGGGTTAGGGTTAAGGTTAGGGGTTAGGGTTAGTGTTAGGGTTAGGGTTATTATTAGGGGGTTAGGTTTAAGTTTAGGATTAGTGTTAGGGTTAGAATTAGAAATAGGGTTAGTGTTAGGATTAGGGTCAGGGTTAGGTTTAGGGTTAGTGTTAGGGTTAGGGTTAGGGTTAAAGTTAGGGTTAGGATAAGGTTTAGGATTAGGTTTAGGGTTAGGGTTAGGGTTAGGGTTAGGGTTAGTATTAGGGTTAGGGTTAAGGTTAGGGGTTAGGGTTAGTGTTAGGGTTAGGGTTATTATTAGGGGGTTAGGTTTAAGTTTAGGATTAGTGTTAGGGTTAGAATTAGAAATAGGGTTAGTGTTAGGATTAGGGTCAGGGTTAGGTTTAGGGTTAGTGTTAGGGTTAGGGTTAGGGTTAGGGTCAGGGAGGGTTGAGGGTTAGGGTTAGGGTTAGGGTTAGATTTAGGGTTAGGTTTAGGTTTATTGTTAGATTTAGGATTTAGGGTCTAAGGTTTATGGTTTAGGATTGTTTAAGGTTTAGGGTGGATTAGGTTTAGGGTTTAGAGTTTAGTGTTATGGTTACGGTTAGGGTTAAGGTTAGGGTTAGGGTTAGGATTAGGGTTAAGGTTAGGGTTAGGATTAGGTTTAGGGTTAAGGTTAGGGTTAGGGTTAGGGTTAGGGTTAGGGTTAGGATTATGGTTAGGGTTAGGGTTAGGGTAAGGGTTAGGTGTTAGGGTTAGTGTTATGGTTATTGTTAGGTTTAGGGTTTAGGGTTTAGTGTTTAGGGTTTAAGGTTTAGGGTTTAGGATTGTTTAAGATTTAGGGTGGTTTAGGTAAAGGGTTTAGGGTTTAGACTTTAGGATTGTTTAAGGTTTAGGGTTGCTTAGTGTATAGAGTTTAGGGTTAAAAGTTTAGGGTTGTTTAGGCTTTAGTGTTTAGGGTTTAGGGTTGTTTAAGTTTTAGAGTTTAAGGTTTAGGTTTTAGGGTTGTTTTGGGTTTAGTGTTTAGTGTTGTTTAGGGTATAGTGCTAATGGTTTAGGGTTTAGGGTTATTTAGGGTTTAGTGTTTAAGGTTTAGGGTATAGGGTTGTTTAGGGTTTAGTGTTTAGGGTTGTTTATTGTTTAGTGATTAGTGTTGTTTAGGGTTGTTTAGAGGTTAGTGTTTAGGGTTATTCAGGGTTTATGATTTAGGGTTGTTCAGGGTTTAGGATTTATGTTTGTTCAGGGTTTAGGATTTAGGGATTAAGGTTAAGGGGTTAGGGTTAAGGTTAGGGTTAGGGTTAGGGTTAGGGTTAGGGTTACGGTTAGGGTTAGGGTTAGTGTTAGGGTTAGGGTTAGGGTTAAGGTTAGGGTTAGGGTTAGGGTTAAGGTTACGGTTAGTGTTAGGATTAGGGTTACGGTTAGGGTCAGGGTTAGGTTTAGGGTTAGGGTTAGGGTTAGGGTTAGATTTTGGGTCAGGTTTAGGTTTATAAGATTTAGGGTTTAGGGTTTAAAGTTTATAATTTAGGATTGTTTAAAGTTTAGGGTGGATTAGGTTTAGGGTTTAGAGTTTAGTGTTATGGTTACGGTTAGTGTTAGGGTTAGGGTTAGGGTTAGGGTTAGGGTTAGGGTTAGGTTAGGGTTAGGGTTTAGGGTTTAGTGTTTAGGGTTTAAGGTTTAGGGTTTAGGATTGTTTAAGATTTAGGGTGGTTTAGGTTAAGGGATTAGGGTTTAGAGTTTAGGATTGTTTAAGGTTTAGGATTGTTTAGGGTATAGTGTTTAGGTTTAAATGTTTAGGGTTGTTTAGGGTTTAGTGTTCAGGGTTTAGGGTTGTTTAAGGTTTAGTGTTTAAGGTTTAGGTTTTAGGGTTGTTTTGGGTTTAGTGTTTAGTGTTGTTTAGGGTGTAGTGTTAATGGTTTAGGGTTTAGGGTTATTTAGGGTTTAATGTTTAAGGTTTAGTGTATAGGGTTGTTTAGGGTTTAGTGTTTAGGGTTGTTTATGGTTTAGTGATTAGGGTTGTTTAGGGTTGTTTAGAGGTTAGTGTTTAGGGTTATTCAGGGTTTATGATTTAGGGTTGTTCAGGATTTAGGATTTATGGTTGTTCAGGGTTTAGGATTTAGGGATTAAGGTTAAGGGGTTAAGGTTAGGGTTAGGGTTAGGGTTAGCATTAGGGTTAGAGTTAGGGTTAGAGTTAAGGTTATGGGGTTATGTTAGGCTTAAGGTTAGGGTTAGGGAAATGGGGTTAAGGTTAGGGTTGGGGTTAGGGTTAGGTTTAGGTTTAGGGTTAGGGTTAGGGTTATGGTTATTCTTAGACTTATGGTTTAAAATTTAGGGTTTATGGTTTAAGGTTTAGGGTTTAGGATTGTTTAAGTTTTAGGGTGGTTTAGGTTTAGGGTATAGGGTTTAGCGTTTAAGATTGTTTAATGTTTAGGGTTGTTTAGGTTTTAGCATTTAGAGTTGTTTAGGGTTTTTTAGGGTT
>NC_137972.1:101621403-101668903 GCF_963924665.1 Micromys minutus | reverse complement strand
GGGTTAAGGTTAGGGTTAGGGTTAGGGTTAGGGTTAGCATTAGGGTTAGACTTAGGGTGAGAGTTAAGGTTATGGGGTTATGTTAGGCTTAAGGTTAGGGTTAGGGTTATGGGGTTAAGGTTAGGGTTGGGGTTAGGGTTAGGTTTAGGTTTGGGGTTAGGGTTAGGGTTATGGTTATTCTTAGATTTATGGTTTAAAATTTAGGGTTTATGGTTTAAGGTTTAGGGTTTAGGATTGTTTAAGTTTTAGGGTGGTTTAGGTTTAGGGTATAGGGTTTAGCGTTTAAGATTGTTTAATGTTTAGGGTTGTTTAGGTTTTAGCCTTTAGAGTTGTTTAGGGTTTTTTAGGGTTATTTATGATTTAGTGTTTAGGGTTGTTCAGGATTTATGATTTAGGATATTTTAATGTTTAGGGTTTAAGTTTGTATAGTGTTTTAGGGTTTAGGGTATAATGTTTAGTGTTAAGGGTTTAGGGTTGTTTAGGGTATAGTGTTAATGGTTTTAGGGTTTAGGCTTGTTTAGGGTTTAGTGTTTAGGGTTTAGGGTTTAGGGTTTTTTAGAGTTTAGTGTTTATAGTTTAGGGATTAGGGTGCTTTTGGAATTAGTGTTTAGGGTTTTTCGGGGTGTAGGGTTTAGGATTTAGGGTGTTAGGGTTAGTGTTAGGGTTAAGTTTAGGGTTAAGGTGAGGGTTAGGGTGAGGGTTAAGGTTAGGGTTAGGGTTAAAGTTAGTGTTAGTGTTAGAATAAGGGTTAGGGTTAGGGATAGGGTTAGGGTTAGGTTTAGGGTTAGGGTTGAGGTTAGGGTTAGGGTTAGGGTTAGGGTTAGGGGTTTGAGTTAGGGTTAGTGTTAGGGGTTAGGGGTTAGTGTTAGGGTTAGCGTTAGGGTTAGGGTTAGGGTTAGGGTTAGGTTTAGTGTTAGGGTTATTATTAGGGGGTTAGGTTTTAGTTTAGGATTAGTGTTAGGGTTAGAATTAGAAATAAGGTTAGTGTTAGAATTAGGGTAAGGGTTAGGTTTAGGGATAGGGTTAGGGTTAGGGTTAAGGGTAGGGTTAGGGTTAGGGTTAGATTTAAAGTTTAGGGTTTAGTGTTAGGATTAGGGATAGTGTGAGGTTTAGGGTTAGGTTTAGGGTTAGGGTTAGGGTTAGTGTTTGGGTTATATGATTAATGTTAGGATTAGGGTTAGGGTTAGGGTCAGGTTTAGGTTTAGGGTTAGGGTTAGGGTTAGGGTTAGATTTAGGGTTAGGTTTAGGTTTATTGTTAGATTTAGGGTTTAGGGTCTACGGTTAATTGTTTAGGATTGTTTAAGTTTTAGGGTGGATTAGGTTTAGGGTTTAGAGTTTAGTGTTATGGTTACGGTTAGGGTTAGGGTTAGGGTTAGGGTTAGGATTAGGGTTAAGTTTAGGGTTAGGGTTAGGTTTAGGGTTAGGTTTAGGGTTAGGGTTAGGGTTAGGGTTACGGTTAGGGTTAGGGTTAGGGTTAGGTTTAGGGTTAGGGTTAGGGTTATTGTTAGGGTTAGGGTAATGGTTAGGGGTTAGGGTTAAGGTTAGGGTTAAGGTTAGGTTTAGGGTTAAGGTTAGGGTTAGGGTTAGGGTTAGGGTTAGGGTTAGGGTTAGGGTAATGTTAGGGTTAGGGTTAGGGTTAGGGTTAGGGGTTAGGGTTAGGATTAGTGTTAGGGGTTAGAAGTTAGGGTTAGGGTTAGGGTTAGGGTTAGGGTTAGGGTTAGGGTTAGGTTAGGGTGAGGGTTAGGGTTAGGGTTATGTGTTTATGTTAGGCTTAAGGTTAGGGTTAGGGTTATGGGGTTAAGGTTAGGGTTGGGGTTAGGGTTAGGTTTAGGTTTAGGGTTAGGGTTAGGGTTATGGTTATTCTTAGATTTATGGTTTAAAATTTAGGGTTTATGGTTTAAGGTTTAGGGTTAAGATTGTTTAAGTTTTAGGGTGGTTTAGGTTTAGGGTATAGGGTTTAGCGTTTAAGATTGTTTAATGTTTAGGGTTGTTTATGTTTTAGCGTTTAGAGTTGTTTAGATTTTTTTAGGGTTGTTTATGATTTAGTGTTTAGGGTTGTTCAGGATTTATGATTTAGGATATTTTAAGGTGTAGGGTTTAAGGTTGTATAATGTTTTAGGGTTTAGGCTATAATGTTTAGGGTTAAGAGTTTAGGGTTGTTTAGGGTATAGTGTTAATGGTTTTAGGGTTTAGGCTTGTTTAGGGTTTAGTGTTTAGGGTTTAGGGTTTAGGGTTTTTTAGCGTTTAGTGTTTAGAGTTTAGGGTTTAGGGTGCTTTTGGAATAAGTGTTTAGGGTTTTTCTGGGTTTAGGGTTTAGGATTTAGGGTTTTAGGGTTAGGTTTAGAGTTAGGGTGAGGGTTAGGGTGAGAGTTAAGGTAAGGGTTAGGGTTAAGGTTAGTGTTAGTGTTAGGGTAAGTGTTAGTGTTAGGGATAGTGTTAGGGTTAGGGTTAGGGTTAGTGTTAGGGTTAGGGTTAGGGTTAGGGATAGGGTAGGTGTGAGGTTTAGGGTTAGGGTTAGGTTTAGGGTCAGGGTTAGTCTTTGTTTGGGTTATGGTTATTGTTAGGATTAGGCTTTGGATTAGGGTCAGGGGTAGGTTTAGGTTTACGGTTAGGGTTAGTGTTAGATTTAGGGTTAGGTTTAGGTTTATTGTTAGATTTAGGGTTTAGGGTTTAAGGTTTATGGTTTAGGATTGTTTAAGGTTTAGGGTGGATTAGGTTTAGGGTTTAGAGTTTAGTGTTATGGTTACGGTTAGGGTTAGGGTTAGGGTTAGGGTTAGGGTTAGGGTTAGGGTTAGTGTTAGGGTTACGGTTAGGGTTAGGGTTAGTGTTAGGGTTAGGGTTAGAGTTACGGTTAGGGTTAGGGTAAGAGTTACGGTTGGGGTTATGGTTAGGGTTAAGGTTAGGGATTGGGGGGTTATGGTTTAGGTTAGGGTTAGGGTTAGGGTTAGGGTTAGGGTTAGGGTTAGGGTTAGGGTTAGGGTTAGGGTTAGGTTTAGGGTTAGGGTTATTATTAGGGATTTAGGTTTAAATTTAGGATTAGTGTTAGGGTTAGAATTAGAAATAGGGTTAGTGTTAGGATTAGGGTCAGGGTTAGGTTTAGGGATAGGGTTAGGGTTAGGGTTAGGGGTAGGGTTAGGGTTAGGGTTAGATTTAAAGTTTAAGGTTTAGTGTAAGGATTAGGGTTAGTGTGAGGTTTAGGGTTAGGGTTAGTTTTAGGGTTAGGGTTAGGGTTAGTGTTTGGGTTATGGTTAGTGTTAGGATTAGGTTTAGGGTTAGGGTTAGGGTTATGGTTAGATTTAGGGTTCGGTTTAGGTTTATTGTTAGATTTAGGGTTTAGGGTTTAAGGTTTGTGGTTTAGGATTGTTTAAGGTTTAGGGTGGATTAGGTTTAGGGTTTAGAGTTTAGTGTTATGGTTACGTTTAGGGTTAGGGTTAGGTTTAGGTTTAGGGTTTGGGTTAGGGTTAGGGTTAGGTTTAGGTTAGGGTTATGGTTAGGGTTAAGGTTAGGGTTAGGGTTAGGGTTAGGGTTATAGTTAGTGTTAGGATTAGGGTTAGGGTTAAGGTCAGGGTTAGGTTTAGGGTTAGGGTTAGGGTTAGGGATAGATTTAGGTTTAGGTTTAGGTTTATTGTTAGATTTAGGGTTTAGGGTTTAAGGTTTATGGTTTAGGATTTTTTAAGGTTTAGGGTGGATTAGGTTTAGGATTTAGAGTTTAGTGTTATGGTTAAGGTTAAGGTTAGGGTTAGGGTTAGGGTTAGGGTTAGGTTTAGGGTTAGGGTTAGTGTTACGGTTAGGGTTAGGGTTAGGGTTACGGTTAGGGTTAGGGTTAGGGTTAGGGTAAGGGTTATGATTATGTTTATTGTTAGCTTTAGGGTTAGGGTTAGGGTTAAGGTTAGGTTTAGGGTTAGGGTTAGGTTTATGGTTAGGCTTAAGGTTAGGGTTAGGTTTAGGGTTAGGGTTACGGTTAGGGTTAGGTTTAAGGTTAGGGTTAGGGTTAGGGTTAGGGTTAGGTTTATTGTTAGGTTTAGGGTTTAGTGTTTAGGGTCTAAGGTTTTGGGTTTAGGATTGTTTAAGGTTTAGGGTAGATTAGGTTTAGGGTTTAGAGTTTAGTGTTAAGGTTAGGGTTAGGTTTAGGGTTTAGTGTTTAGTGTTCGGATTAGGGTTAGGGTTAGGGTTAGGTTTAGGGTTACGTTTAGGGTCATGGATATTGTTAGGTTTAGGGTTTAGGGTTTAGGGTAAAGGTTTAGGTTTTAGGATTGTTTAAGGTTTATCGTAAATTAAATTTAGGGTTTACAATTTAGTGTTAGGGTTATGGTTAGTGTTAGGGTTAGGGTTAGGGTTAGGTTTAGGGTTCAGGGTTTAGGGTTTAGGATTGTTTAAGGTTTAGGGTAGATTAGGTTTAGGATTTAAAGTTTAGTTTTAGGGTTAGGGTTAGTTTTAGGGTTTAGGGTTTATTGTTAGGATTAGGGTTAGGGTTAAAGTTAGGGTTAGGGTAAGGGTTAGAATTAGGTTTAGGGTTAGGGTTAGTGTTAGGGTTAGGGTTAGGGTTAGGATTAGGGTTCGGGTTAGGGTTAGGGTAAGGGTTAGGGGTTAGGGTTAGGGATATGGTTATTGTTAGGTTTAGGGTTTAGGGTTTAGTGTTTAGGGTTTAAGGTTTAGGGTTTAGGATTGTTTAAGATTTAGGGTGGTGTAGGTTAATGGTTTAATGTTTAGAGTTTAGGATTGTTTAAGGTTTAGGGTTGTTTAGGGTATAGTGTTTAGGATTAAAAGTTTAGGGTTGTCTAGGGTTTAGTGTTTAGGGTTTAGGGTTGTTTAAGGTTTAGTGTTTAAGGTTTAGGTTTTAGGGTTGTTTTGGGTTTAGTGTTTAGTGGTGTTTAGGGTATAGTGTTAATGGTTTAGGGTTTAGGGTTATTTAGGGTTTAGTGTTTAAGGTTTAGGGTATAGGGTTGTTTAGGGTTTAGTGTTTAGGGTTGTTTATGGTTTAGTGATTAGGGTTGTTTAGGGTTGTTTAGAGGTTAGTGTTTAGGGTTATTCAGGGTTTATGATTTAGGGTTGTTCAGGGTTTAGGATTTATGGTTGTTCAGGGTTTAGGATTTAGGGATTAAGGTTAAGGGGTTAGGGTTAGGGTTAGGGTTAGGGTTAGGGTTAGGGTTAGGGTTAGGGTTAAGTTTAGGGTTAGGGTTAGGGTTAGGGTTATGGTTAGTGTTAGGATTAGGGTTAGGGTTAGGGTCAGGGTTAGGTTTAGGGTTAGAGTTAGGGTTAGGGTTAGATTTAGGGTCAGGTTTAGGTTTATTGTTAGATTTAGGGTTTAGGGTTTAAGGTTTATGGTTTAGGATTGTTTAAGATTTAGGGTGGATTAGGTTTAGGGTTTAGAGTTTAGTGTTATGGTTACGGTTAGTGTTAGGGTTAGGGTTAGGGTTAGGGTTAGGTTTAGGGTTAATGTAATGGTTAGGGTTAGGGTTAGGGTTAGGGTTAGGGTAAGGGTTAGGGGTTAGTGTTAGGGTTAGGGTTAGGGTTAGGGTTAGGATTAAGGTTAGGGGTTAGGGTTAGTGTTAGGGTTGGGGTTATTATTAGGGGGTTAGGTTTAAGTTTAGGATTAGTGTTAGGGTTAGAATTAGAAATAGGGTTAGTGTTAGGATTAGGGTCAGGGTTAGGTTTAGGGTTAGGGTTAGGGTTAGGGTTAGGGTTAGGGTTAAGGTCAGGGAGGGTTTAGTGTTAGGGTTAGGGTTAGGGTTAGATTTAGGGTTAGGTTTATGTTTATTGTTAGATTTAGGATTTAGGGTCTAAGATTTATGGGTTAGGATTGTTTAAGTTTTAGGGTGGATTAGGTTTAGGGTTTAGAGTTTAGTGTTATGGTTACGGTTAGGGTTAGGGTTAGGGTTAGGGTTAGGATTAGGGTTAAGGTTAGGGTTAGGATTAGGTTTAGGGTGAGGGTTAGGGTTAGGGTTAGGGTTAGGGTTAGGGTTAGGGTTAGGGTTAGGGTTAGGATTAGGGTTAGGGTTAGTGTTAGGGTAAGGGTTAGGGGTTAGGGTTAGGGTTATGGTTATTGTTAGGTTTAGGGTTTAGGGTTTAGTGTTTAGGGTTTAAGGTTTAGGGTTTAGGATTGTTTAAGATTTAGGGTGGTTTAGGTTAAGGGTTTAGGGTTTAGACTTTAGGATGGTTTAAGGTTTAGGGTTGTTTAGGGTATAGTGTTTAGGGTTAAAAGTTTAGGGTTGTTTAGGCTTTAGTGTTTAGGGTTTATGGTTGTTTAAGTTTTAGTGTTTAAGGTTTAGGTTTCAGGGTTGTTTTGGGTTAATGTTTAGTGTTCTTTAGGGCATAGTGTTAATGGTTTAGGGTTTAGGGTTATTTAGGGTTTAGTGTTTAAGGTTTAGGGTATAGTGTTGTTTAGGGTTTAGTGTTTAGGGTTGTTTATGGTTTAGTGATTAGGGTTGTTTAGGGTTGTTTAGAGGTTAGTGTTTAGAGTTATTCAGGGTTTATGATTTACGGTTGTTCAGGGTTTAGGATTTATGGTTGTTCAGGGTTTAGGATTTAGGGATTAAGGTTAAGGGGTTAGGGTTAGGTTTAGGGTTAGGGTTAGGGTTAGGGTTAGGGTTAGGGTTAGGATTAGGGTTAAGGTTAGGGTTAGGGTTAGGGTTAGGGATATGGTTAGTGTTAGGATTAGGGTTAGGGTTAGGGTCAGGGTTAGGTTGAGGGTTAGGGTTAGGGTTAGGGTTAGATTTAGGGTCAGGTTTAGGTTTATTGTTAGATTTAGGGTTTAGGGTTTAAGGTTTATGGTTTAGGATTGTTTAAGGTTTAGGGTGGATTAGGTTTAAAGTTTAGAGTTTAGTGTTATGGTTATGGTTAGTGTTAGGGTTAGGGTTAGGGTTAGGGTTATGGTTAGGGTAATGGTTAGGGTTAGGGTTAGGGTTAGGGTTAGGGTAAGGGTTAGGGGTTAGTGTTAGGGTTAGGGTTAGTGTTAGGGTTAGGTTAGGGTTAGGGTTAGGGTTAGGGTTAGGGTTAGGGTTAGGTTAGGGTTAGGGTTAGGGTTAGGGTTATTATTAGGGGGTTAGGTTTAAGTTTAGGATTAGTGTTAGGGTTAGAATTAGAAATAGGGTTAGTGTTAGGATTGGGGTCAGTGTTAGGTTTAGGGTTAGGGTTAGGGTTAGGGTTAGGGTTAGGGTCAGGGAGAGTTTAGGGTTAGGGTTAGAGTTAGGGTTAGATTTAGGGTTAGGTTTAGGTTTATTGTTAGATTTAGGATTTAGGGTCTAAGGTTTATGGTTTAGGATTGTTTAAGGTTTAGGGTGGATTAGGTTTAGGGTTTAGAGTTTAGTGTTATGGTTACGGTTAGGGTTAGGGTTAGGGTTAGGGTTAGGATTAGGGTTAAGGTTAGGGTTAGGATTAGGTTTAGGTTTAGGGTTAGGGTTAGGGTTAGGGTTAGGGTTAGGTTTAGGGTTAGGATTAGGGTTAGGGTTAGGGTTAGGGTAAGGGTTAGGGCTTAGGGTTAGGGTTATGGTTATTGTTAGGTTTAGGGTTTAGGGTTTAGTGTTTAGGGTTTAAGGATTAGGGTTTAGAATTGTTTAAGATTTAGGGTGGTTTAGGTTAAGGGTTTAGGGTTTAGAGTTTAGGATTGTTTAAGGTTTAGGGTTGTTTAGGGTATAGTGTTTAGGGTTAAAGTTTAGGGTTCTTTAGGGTTTAGTGTTTAGGGTTTAGGGTTGTTTAAGGTTTAGTGTTTAAGGTTTAGGTTTTAGGGTTGTTTTGGGTTTAGTGTTTAGTGTTGTTTAGGGTATAGTGTTAATGGTTTAGGGTTTAGGGTTATTTAGGGTTTAGTGTTTAAGGTTTAGGGTATAGGGTTGTTTAGGGTTTAGTGTTTAGGGTTGTTTATGGTTTAGTGATTAGGGTTGTTTAGGGTTGTTTAGAGGTTAGTGTTTAGGGTTATTCAGGGTTTATGATTTAGGGTTGTTCAGGGTTTAGGATTTATGGTTGTTCAGGGTTTAGGATTTAGGGATTAAGGTTAAGGGGTTAAGGTTAGCGTTAGGGTTAGGGTTAGGGTTAGCATTAGGGTTAGAGTTAGGGTTAGAGTTAAGGTTATGGGGTTATGTTAGGCTTAAGGTTAGGGTTAGGGTTATGGGGTTAAGGTTAGGTTGGGGTTAGGGTTAGGTTTAGGTTTAGGGTTAGGGTTAGGGTTATGGTTATTCTTAGATTTATGGTTTAAAATTTAGGGTTTATGGTTTAAGGTTTAGGGTTTAGGATTGTTTAAGTTTTAGGGTGGTTTAGGTTTAGGGTATAGGGTTTAGCGTTTAAGATTGTTTAATGTTTAGGGTTGTTTAGGTTTTAGCGTTTAGAGTTGTTTAGGGTTTTTTAGGGTTGTTTATGATTTAGTGTTTAGGGTTGTTCAGGATTTATGATTTAGGAATTTTAAGGTTTAGGGTTTAAGGTTGTATAGTGTTTTAGGGTTTAGGGTATAATGTTTAGTGTTAAGGGTTTAGGGTTGTTTAGGGTATAGTGTTAATGGTTTTAGGGCTTAAGCTTGTTTAGGGTTTAGTGTTTAGGGTTTAGGGTTTAGGGTTTTTTAGAGTTTAGTGTTTATAGTTTAGGGTTTAGGGTGCTTTTGGAATTAGTGTTTAGGGTTTTTCGGGGTTTAGGGTTTAGGATGTAGGGTGTTAGGGTTAGTGTTAGGGTTAGGTTTAGGGTTAAGGTGAGGGTTAGGGTGAGGGTTAAGGTTAGGGTTAGGGTTAAGGTTAGTGTTAGTGTTAGAATAATGGTTAGGGTTAGGGATAGGGTTAGGGTTAGGGTTAGGGTTAGGGTTGAGGTTAGGGTTAGGGTTAGGGTTAGGGTTAGGGGTTTGAGTTTGGGTTAGTGTTAGGGGTTAGGGGTTAGTGTTAGGGTTAGGGTTAGGGTTAGGGTTAGGGTTAGGTTTAGTGTTAGGGTTATTATTAGGGGGTTAGGTTTTAGTTTAGGATTAGTGTTAGGGTTAGAATTAGAAATAGGGTTAGTGTTAGGATTAGGGTCAGGGTTAGGTTTAGAAATATGGTTAGGGTTAGGGTTAAGGGTAGGGTTAGGGTTAGGGTTAGAATTAAAATTTAGGGTTTAGTGTTAGGATTAGGGATAGTGTGAGGTTTAGGGTTAGGTTTAGGGTTAGGGTTAGGGTTAGTGTTTGGGTTATGATTAGTGTTAGGATTAGGATTAGGGTTAGGGTCAGGTTTATGTTTAGGGTTAGGGTTAGGGTTAGGGTTAGATTTAGGGTTAGGTTTAGGTTTATTGTTAGATTTAGGGTTTAGGGTTTAAGGTTTATGGTTTAGGATTGTTTAAGTTTAAGGGTGGATTAGGTTAAGGGTTTAGAGTTTAGTATTATGGTTACGGTTAGGGTTAGGGTTAGGGTTAGAGTTAGGGTTAGGGTTAGGGTTAGGGTTTGGGTTAAGGTTAGGGTTAGTGTTAGGGTTAGGGTTATGGTTAGTGTTAGGATTAGGGTTAGGGTTAGGTCAGGGTTAGGTTTAGGGTTAGGGATAGGGTTAGGGTTAGATTTAGGGTTAGGTTTAGGTTTATTGTTAGATTTAGGGTTTGGGGTTTAAGGTTTATTGTTTAGGATTGTTTAAGGTTTAGGGTGGATTAGGTTTAGGGTTTAGAGTTTATTGTTATGGTTACGGTTAGGGTTAGGGTTAGGGTTAGGGATGGGGTTAGGGTTAGGGTTAGGGTTATGGTAAGTGTTAGGTTTAGGGTTAGGGTTAGGGTTAGGGTAAAAGTTAGGGGGTTAGTGTTAGGGTTTGTGTTAGGGTTAGGGTTAGGTTTAGGTTAGGGTAAGGGTTAGGGTTAGGGTTAGGGTTAGGGGTTAGTGTTAGTGAAAGGGTTAGGATTATTATTAGGGGGTTAGGTTTAAGTTTAGGATTAGTGTTAGGGTTAGAATTAGAAATAGGGTTAGTGTTAGCATTAGGGTCAGGGTTAGGTTTAGGGTTAGGGTTAGGGTTAGGGTCAGGGAGGGTTTAGGGTTAGGGTTAGGGTTAGGGTTAGATTTAGGTTAGGTTTAGGTTTATTGTTAGATTTAGGATTTAGGGTCTAAGGTTTATGGTTTAGGATTGTTTAAGGTTTAGGGTGGATTAGGTTTATGGTTTAGAGTTTAGTGTTATGGTTACGGTTAGGGTTAGGGTTAGGGTTAGGATTAGGGTTAAGTTTAGGGTTAGGATTAGGTTTAGGGTTAGGTTTAGGGTTAGGGTTAGGGTTAGGGTTAGGGTTAGGGTTAGGATTAGTTTTAGGGTTAGGGTTACGGTTAGGTTTAGGGTTAGGGTTAGGATTAGGGTTAAGATTAGGGTTAGGTTTAGGGTTAGGGTTAGGGTTAGGGTTTGGGTTAGGGTTAAGGTTAGAGTTACGATTAGGGTTAGGGTAAGGGTTAGGGTAAGGTTTAGGGGTTAGGGTTAGGGTTATGGTTATTGTTAGGTTTAGGGTTTAGGGTTTAGTGTTTAGGGTTTAAGGTTTAGGGTTTTGGATTGTTTAAGATTTAGGGTGGTTTAGGTTAAGGGTTTAAGGTTTAGAGTTTAGGATTGTTTAAGGTTTAGGGTTGTTTAGGGTATAGTGTTTAGGGTGAAAAGTTTAGGGTTGTTTAGGGTTTAGTGTTTAGGGTTTAGGGTTGTTTAAGGTTTAGTGTTTAAGGTTTAGGTTTTAGGGTTGTTTTGGGTTTAGTGTTTAGTGTCGTTTAGGGTATAGTGTTAATGGTTTAGGGTTTAGGGTTATTTAGGGTTTATTGTTTAAGGTTTAAGGTATAGGGTTGTTTAGGGTTTAGTGTTTAGGGTTGTTTATGGTTTAGTGATTAGGGTTGTTTAGGGTTGTTTCGAGGTTAGTGTTTAGGGTTATTCAGGGTTTATGATTTAGGGTTGTTCAGGGTTTAGGATTTATGGTTGTTCAGGGTTTTGGATTTAGGGATTAAGGTTAAGGGGTTAGGGTTAGGGTTAGGGTTAGGGTTAGCATTAGGGTTAGAGTTAGGGTTAGAGTTAGGGTTATGGGGTTATGTTAGGCTTAAGGTTAGGGTTAGGGTTATGGGGTTAAGGTTAGGGTTGGGGTTAGGGTTAGGGTTATGGTTATTCTTAGATTTATGGTTTAAAATTTAGGGTTTATGGTTTAAGGTTTAGAGTTTAGGATTGTTTGAGTTTTAGGGTGGTTTAGGTTTAGGGTATAGAATTTAGCGTTTAAGATTGTTTAATGGTTAGGGTTGTTTAGGTTTTAGCGTTTAGAGTTGTTTAGAGTTTTTTAGGGTTGTTTATAATTTAGTGTTTAGGGTTGTTCAGGATTTATGATTTAGGATATTTTAAGGTTTAGGGTTTAAGGTTGTATAGTGTTTTAGGGTTTAGAGTATAATGTTTAGGGTTAAGGGTTTAGGGTTGTTTAGGGTATAGTGTTAATGGTTTTAGGGTTTAGGCTTGTTTAGGGTTTAGTGTTTAGCGTTTAGGGTTTAGGGTTTTTTAGCGTTTAGTGTTTATAGTTTAGGGTTTAGGGTGCTTTTGGAATTAGTGTTTAGGGTTTTTCGGGGTTTAGGGTTTAGGATTTAGGGTGTTAGGGTTAGGGTTAGGGTTAGGTTTAAGGTTAAGGTGAGGGTTATTGTGAGGGTTAAGGTTAGGGTTAGGGTTAAGGTTAGTGTTAGTGTTAGAATAAGGGTTAGGGTTAGGGATAGGGTTAGGGTTAGGGTTAGGGTTAGGGTTAAGGTTAGGGTTAGGGTTAGGGTTAGGGTTAGGGTTAGGTGTTTGGGTTAGGGTTAGTGTTAGGGGTTAGGGGTTAGTGTTAGGGTTAGGGTTAGGGTTAGGGTTAGGGTTAGGGTTAGGTTTAGTGTTAGGGTTATTATTAGGGGTTTAGGTTTTAGTTTAAGATTAGTGTTAGGGTTAGAATTAGAAATAGGGTTAGTGTTAGGATTAGGGTCAGTGTTAGGTTTAGAAATATGGTTAGGGTTAGGGTTAAGGGTAGGGTTAGGGTTAGGGTTAGAATTAAAGTTTAGGGTTTAGTGTTAGGATTAGGGATAGTGTGAGGTTTAGGGTTAGGTTTAGGGTTAGGGTTAGGGTTAGTGTTTGGGTTATGATTAGTGTTAGGATTAGGATTAGGGTTAGGGTCAGGTTTATGTTTAGTGTTAGGGTTAGGGTTAGGGTTAGATTTAGGGTTAGGTTTAGGTTTATTGTTAGATTTAGGGTTTAGGGTTTAAGGTTTATGGTTTAGGATTGTTTAAGTTTAAGGGTGGATTAGGTTTAGGGTTTAGAGTTTAGTATTATGGTTACGGTTAGGGTTAGGGTTAGAGTTAGGGTTAGGGTTAGGGTTAGGGTTAGGGTTAAGGTTAGGGTTAGTGATAGGGTTATGGTTATGGTTAGTGTTAGGATTAGGGTTAGGGTTAGGGTCAGGATTAGGTTTAGGGTTAGGGATAAGGTTAGGGTTAGATTTAGGGTTAGGTTTAGGTTTATTGTTAGATTTAGGGTTTAGGGTTTAAGGTTTATGGTTTAGGATTGTTTAAGGTTTAGGGTGGATTAGGTTAAGGGTTTAGAGTTTAGTGTTATGGTTACGGTTAGGGTTAGGGTTAGGGATGGGTTTAGAGATAGGGTTAGGGTTATAGTAAGGGTTAGGTTTAGGGTTAGGGTTAGGGTTAGGGTAAAAGTTAGGGGGTTAGTGTTAGGGTTTGTGTTAGGGTTAGGGTTAGGGTTAGGGTTAGGTTAGGGTTTGGGTTAGGGGTTAGGGTTAGTGAAAGGGTTAGGGTTAGTATTAGGGGGTTAGGTTTAAGTTTAGGATTAGTGTTAGGGTTAGAATTAGAAATAGGGTTAGTGTTAGGATTAGGGTCAGGGTTTGGTTTAGGGTTAGGGTTAGGGTTAGGGTTAGTGTTAGGGTCAGGGAGGGTTTAGGGTTAGGGTTAGGGTTAGGGTTAGATTTAGGGTTAGGTTTAGGTTTATTTGTAGATTTAGGATTTGGGGTCTAAGGTTTATGGTTTAGGATTGTTTAAGGTTTAGGGTGGATTAGGTTTAGGGTTTAGAGTTTAGTGTTATGGTTACGGTTAGGGTTAGGGTTAGGGTTAGGATTAGGGTTAAGGTAAGGGTTAGGATTAGGTTTAGGGTTAGGGTTAGGGTTAGGGCTAGGGTTAGGATTAGGGTTAGGGTTAGGGTTAGGGTAAGGGTTAGGGGTTAGAGTTAGGGTTATGGTTATTGTTAGGTTTAGGGTTTAGGGTTTTGTGTTCAGGGTTTAAGGTTTAGGGTTTAGGATTGTTTAAGTTTTAGGGTGGTTTAGGTTAAGGGTTTAGGGTTTAGAGTTTAGGATTGTTTAAGGTTTACGGTTGTTTAGGGTATAGTTTTTAGGGTTAAAAGTTTAGGGTTGTTTAGGGTTTAGTGTTTAGGGTTTAGGGTTGTTTAAGGTTTAGTGTTTAAGGTTTAGGTTTTATGGTGGTTTTGGGTTTAGTGTTTAGTGTTCTTTAGGGTATAGTGTTAATGGTTTAGGGTTTAGGGTTATTTAGGGTTTAGTGTTTAAGGTTTAGGGTATAGGGTTGTTTAGGATTTAGTGTTTAGGGTTGTTTATGGTTTAGTGATTAGGGTTGTTTAGGGTTGTTTAGAGGTTAGTGATTAGGGTTATTCAGGGTTTATGATTTAGGGTTGTTCAGGGTTTAGGATTTATTGTTGTTCAGGGTTTAGGATTTAGGGATTAAGGTTAAGGGGTTAGGGTTAGGGTTAGGGTTAGGGTTAGGGTTAGCATTAGGGTTAGAATTAGGGTTAGAGTTAGGGTTATGGGGTTATGTTAGGCTTAAGGTTAGGGTTAGGGTTATGGGGTTAAGGTTAGGGTTTGGGTTAGGGTTAGGTTTAGGTTTAGGGTTAGGGTTAGGGTTATGGTTATTCTTAGATTTAAGGTTTAAATTTTAGGGTTTATGGTTTAAGGTTTAGGGTTTAGGATTGTTTAAGATTTAGGGTGGTTTAGGTTTAGGGTATAGGGTTTAGCGTTTAAGATTGTTTAATGGTTAGGGTTGTTTAGGTTTTAGCGTTTAGAGTTGTTTAGGGTTTTTTAGGGTTGTTTATGATTTAGTGTTTAGGGTGGTTCAGGATTTATGATTTAGGATATTTTAAGGTTTAGGGTTTAAGGTTGTATAGTGTTTTAGGGTTTAGGGTATAATGTTTAGGGTTAAGGGTTTATGGTTGTTTAGGGTATAGTGTTAATGGTTTTAGGGTTTAGGCTTGTTTAGTGTTTAGTGTTTAGGGTTTAGGGTTTAGGGTTTTTAGCGTTCAGTGTTTATAGTTTAGGGTTTAGGGTGCTTTTGGAATTAGTGTTTAGGGTTTTTTGGGGTTTAGGGTTTAGGATTTAGGGTGTTAGGGTTAGTGTTAGGGTTAGGTTTAGGGTTAAGGTGAGGGTTAGGGTGAGGGTTAAGGTTATTGTTAGGGTTAAGGTTAGTGTTCGTGTTAGGGTAAGGGTTAGGGTTAGGGTTAGGGTTAGGGGTTAGGGTTAGGGTTAGTGTTAGGGGTTAGGGGTTAGTGTTAGGGTTAGGGTTAGGGTTAGGGTTAGGGTTAGGTTTAGTGTTAGGGTTATTATTAGGGGGTTAGGTTTTAGTTTAGGATTAGTGTTAGTGTTAGAATTAGAAATAGGGTTAGTGTTAGGATTAGGGTCAGGGTTAGGTTTAGGGATATGGTTAGGGTTAGGGTTAAGGGTAGGGTTAGGGTTAGGGTTAGATTTAAAGTTTAGGGTTTAGTGTTAGGATTAGGGATAATGTGAGGTTTAGGGTTAGGTTTAGGGTTAGGGTTAGGGTTAGGGTTAGGGTTAGAATTAGGGTTAGGTTTAGGTTTATTGTTAGATTTAGGGTTTAGGGTTTAAGGTTTAAGGTTTAGGATTGTTTAAGGTTTAGGGTAGATTAGGTTTAGGGTTTAGAGTTTAGTATTATGGTTACGGTTAGGGTTAGGGTTAGGGTTAGTGTTAGGGTTAGAGTTAGGGTTAGGGTTAGGGTTAGGGTTAAGGTTAGGGTTAATGTTAGGGTTAGGGTTATGGTTAGTGTTAGGATTAGGGTTAGGTTTAGGGTCAGGGTTAGGTTTAGGGTTAGGGATAGGGTTAGGGTTAGATTTAAGGTTAGGTTTAGGTTTATTGTTACATTTAGGGTTTAGGGTTTAAGGTTTATGGTTTAGGATTGTTTAAGGTTTAGGGTGGACTAGGTTTAGGGTTTAGAGTTTAGTGTTATGGTTACGGTTAGGGTTAGGGTTAGGGATGGGGTTAGGGTTAGGGTTAGGGTTATGGTAAGGGTTAGGGTTAGGGTTAGGGTTAGGGTTATGGTAAAAGTTAGGGGGTTAGTGTTAGGGTTTGGGTTAGGGTTGGGGTTAGGGTTAGGGTTAGGTTAGGGTTAGGGTAGGGGTTAGGGTTAGGGGTTAGGGTTAGTGTTAGGGTTAGGGTTATTATTAGGGGGTTAGGTTTAATTTTAGGATTAGTGTTAGGGTTAGAATTAGAAATAGGGTTAGTGTTAGGATTAGGGTCAGGGTTAGGTTTAGGGTTAGGGTTAGGGTTAGGGTTAAAGTCAGGGAGGTTTTAGGGTTAGGGTTAGGGTTATGGTTAGATTTAGGGTTAGGTTTAGGTTTATTGTTAGATTTAGGATTTAGGGTCTAAGGTTTATGGTTTAGGATTGTTTAAGGTTTAGGGTGGATTAGGTTTAGGGTTTAGAGTTTAGTGTTATGGTTACGGTTAGGGTTAGGGTTAGGGTTAGGGTTAGGATTAGGGTTAAGGTTAGGGTTAGGATTAGGGTTAGGGTTAGGGTTAGGGTTAGGGTTAAGGTTAGGGTTAGGGTTAGGGTTAGGGTTAGGATTAGGGTTAGGGTTAGGGTTAGGGTAAGGGTTAGGGGTTAGGGTTAGGGTTATGGTTATTGTTAGGTTTAGGGTTTAGGGTTTAGGGTTTAGGGTTGTTTAAGGTTTAGTGTTTAAGGTTTAGGTTTTAGAGTTGTTTTGGGTTTAGTGTTTAGTGTTGTTTAGGGTATAATGTTAATGGTTTAGGGTTTAGGGTTATTTAGGGTTTAGTGTTTAAGGTTTAGGGTATAGGGTTGTTTAGGTTTTAGTGTTTAGGGTTGTTTATGGTTTAGTGATTAGGGTTGTTTAGGGTTGTGTAGAGGTTAGTGTTTAGGGTTATTCAGGTTTAATGATTTAGGGTTGTTCAGGGTTTAGGATTTATGGTTGTTCAGGGTTTAGGATTTAAAGATTAAGGTTAAGGGGTTAGGGTTAGGGTTAGGGTTAGGGTTACGGTTAGCATTAGGGTTAGAGTTAGGGTTAGAGTTAGGGTTAGAGTTAGGGTTATGGGGTTATGTTAGGCTTAAGGTTAGGGTTAGGGTTATGGGGTTAAGGTTAGGGTTGGGGTTAGGGTTAGAATTAGGTTTAGGGTTAGGGTTAGGGTTATGGTTATTCTTAGATTTATGGTTTAAAATTTAGGGTTTATGGGTTAAGGTTTAGGGTTTAGGATTGTTTAAGTTTTAGGGTGGTTTAGGTTTAGGGTATAGAATTTAGCGTTTAAGATTGTTTAATGGTTAGGGTTGTTTAGGTTTTAGCATTTAGAGTTGTTTATGGTTTTTTAGGGTTGTTTACAATTTAGTGTTTAGGGTTGTTCAGGATTTATGATTTAGGATTTTTTAAGGTTTAGGGTTTAAGGTTGTATAGTGTTTTAGGTTTTAGGGTATAATGATTAGGGTTAAGGGTTTAGGGTTGTTTAGGGTATAGTGTTAATGGTTTTAGGGTTTAGGCTTGTTTAGGGTTTAGTGTTTAGGGTTTAGGGTTTAGGGTTTTTTAGCATTTAGTGTTTATAGTTTAGGGTTTAGGGTGCTTTTGGAATTAGTGTTTAGGGTTTTTCGGGGTTTAAGGTTTAGGATTTAGGGTGTTAGGGTTAGTGTTAGGGTTAGGTTTAGGGTTAAGGTGAGGGTTAGGGTGAGGGTTAAGGTTAGGGTTAGGGTTAAGGTTAGTGTTAGTGTTAGGGTAAGGGTTAGGGTTAGGGATAGGGTCAAGGTTAGGGTTAGGGTTAAGGTTAGGGTTAGGGTTAGGGTTAGGGGTTAGGGTTAGGGTTAGTGTTAGGGGTTAGGGGTTAGTGTTAGGGTTAGGGTTAGGGTTAGGGTTAGGGTTAGGTTTAGTGTTAGGGTTATTATTAGGAGGTTAGGTTTTAGTTAAGGATTAGTGTTAGGGTTAGAATTAGAAATAGGGTTAGTGTTAAGATTAGGGTCAGGGTTAGGTTTAGGGATAGGGTTAGGGTTAGGGTTAAGGGTAGGGTTAGGGTTAGGATTAGATTTAAAGTTTAGGGTTTAGTGTTAGGATTAGGGATAGTGTGAGGTTTAGGGTTAGGGTTAGGTTTAGGGTTAGGGTTTGGGTTAGTGTTTGGGTTATGGTTAGTGTTAGGATTAGGTTTAGGGTTAGGGTCAGGGTTAGGTTTAGGGTTAGGGTTAGGGTTAGGTTAGATTTAGGGTCAGGTTTAGGTTTATTGTTAGATTTAGGGATTAGGTTTTAAGGTTTATGGTTTAGGATTGTTTAAGGTTTAGGGTGGATTAGGTTTAGGGTTTAGAGTTTAGTGTTATGGTTACGGTTAGTGTTAGGGTTAGGGTTAGGGTTAGGGTTAGGGTTAGGGTAATGGATAGGGTTAGAGTTAGGGTTAGGGTTAGGGTAAGGGTTAGGGGTTAGTGTTAGGGTTAGGGTTAGGGTTAGGATTAGGTTTAGGTTTAGAGGTTAGCGTTAGTGTTAGGGTTAGGTTTATTATTAGGGGGTTAGGTTTAAGTTTAGGATTAGTGTTAGGGTTAGAATTAGAAATAGGGTTAGTGTTAGGATTAGGGTCAGGGTTAGGTTTAGGGTTAGGGTTAGGGTTAGGGTTAGGGTTAGGGTTAGGGTCAGGGAGTGTTGAGGGTTAGGGTTAGGGTTAGGGTTAGATTTAGGGTTAGGTTTAGGTTTATTGTTAGATTTAGGATTTAGGGTCTAAGGTTTATGGTTTAGGATTGTTTAAGGTTTAGGGTGGATTAGGTTTAGGGTTTAGAGTTTAGTGTTATGGTTACGGTTAGGGTTAGGGTTAGGGTTAGGGTTAGGATTACGGTTAAGGTTAGGGTTAGGATTAGGTTTAGGGTTAAGGTTAGGGTTAGGGTTAGGGTTAGGGTTAGGGTTAGGGTTAGGATTAGGGTTAGGGTTAGGGTTAGGGTAAGGGTTAGGGGTTAGGGTTAGGGTTATGGTTATTGTTAGGTTTAGGGTTTAGTGTTTAGTGTTTAGGGTTTAAGGTTTAGGGTTTAGGATTGTTTAAGATTTAGGGTGGTTTAGGTTAAGGGTTTAGGGTTTAGACTTTAGGATTGTTTAAGGTTTAGGGTTGTTTAGGGTATAGTGTTTAGGGTTAAAAGTTTAGGGTTGTTTAGGCTTAAGTGTTTAGGGTTTAGGGTTGTTTAAGTTTTAGTGTTTAAGGTTTAGGTTTTAGGGTTGTTTTGGGTTTAGTGTTTAGTGTTGTTTAGGGTATAGTGTTAATGGTTTAGGGTTTAGGGTTATTTAGTGTTTAATGTTTAAGGTTTAGGGTATAGGGTTGTTTAGGGTTCAGTGTTTAGGGTTGTTTATGGTTTAGTGATTAGGGTTGTTTAGGGTTGTTTAGAGGCTAGTGTTTAGGGTTATTCAGGGTTTATGATTTAGGGTTGTTCAGGGTTTAGGATTTATGGTTGTTCAGGGTTTAGGATTTAGGGATTAAGGATAAGGGGTTAGGGTTAGGGTTAGGGTTAGGGTTAGGGTTAGGGTTAAGGTTAGGGTTAGGGTTAGGGTTAAGGTTATGGTTAGTGTTAGGATTAGGGTTACGGTTAGGGTCAGGGTTAGGTTTAGGGTTAGGGTTAGGGTTAGGTTTAGATTTAGGGTCAGGTTTAGGTTTATTGTTAGATTTAGGGTTTAGAGTTTAAGGTTTATGGTTTAGGATTGTTTAAAGTTTAGGGTGGATTAGGTTTAGGGTTTTGAGTTTAGTGTTAAGGTTACGGTTATTGTTAGGGTTAGGGTTAGGGTTAGGGTTAGGGTTAGGTTACGGTTAGGGTTAGGGTTAGGGTTAGGTTAGGGTTAGGGTTAGGGTTAGGGTTAGGGTTTAGGGTTTAGTGTTTAGGGTTTAAGGTTTAGGGTTTAGGATTGTTTAAGATTTAGGGTGGTTTAGGTTAAGGGTTTAGGGTTTAGAGTTTAGGATTGTTTAAGGTTTAGGGTTGTTTAGGGTATAGTGTTTAGGGTTAAAAGTTTAGGGTTGTTTAGGGTTTAGTGTTTAGGGTTTAGGGTTGTTTAAGGTTTAGTGTTTAAGGTTTAGGTTTTAGGGTTGTTTTGGTTTTAGTGTTTAGTGTTGTTTAGGGTATAGTGTTAATGGTTTAGGGTTTAGGGTTATTTAGGGTTTAGTGTTTAAGGTTTAGGGTATAGTGTTGTTTAGGGTTTAGTGTGTAGGGTTGTTTATGGTTTAGTGATTAGGGTTGTTTAGGGTTGTTTAGAGGTTAGTGTTTAGGGTTATTCAGGGTTTATGATTTAGGGTTTTTCAGGGTTTAGGATTTATGGTTGTTCAGGGTTTAGGATTTAGGGATTAAGGTTAAGTGGTTAGGGTTAGGGTTAGGGTTAGGGTTAGCATTAGGGTTAGAGTTAGGGTTAGAGTTAGGGTTATGGGTTTATGTTAGGCTTAAGTTTAGGGTTAGGGTTATGGGGTTAAGGTTAGGGTTGGGGTTAGGGTTAGGTTTAGGTTTAGGTTTAGGGTTAGGGTTATGGTTATTCTTAGATTTATGGTTTAAAATTTAGGGTTTATGGTTTAAGGTTTAGGGTTTAGGATTGTTTAAGTTTTAGGGTGGTTTAGGTTTAGGGTATAGGGTTTAGCGTTTAAGATTGTTTAATGTTTAGGGTTGTTTAGGTTTTAGCGTTTAGAGTTGTTTAGGGTTTTTTTATGGTTGTTTATAATTTAGTGTTTAGGGTTGTTCAGGATTTATGATTTAGGATATTTTAAGGTATAGGGTTTAAGTTTGTATAGTGTTTTAGGGTTTAGGGTATAATGTTTAGGGTTAAGGGTTTAGGGTTGTTTAGGGTATAGTGTTAATGGTTTTAGGGTTTAGGGTTGTTTAGGGTTTAGTGTTTAGGGTTTAGGGTTTAGGGTTTTTTAGCGTTTAGTGTTTATAATTTAGGGTTTTGGGTGCTTTTGGAATTAGTGTTTAGGGTTTTTCGTGGTTTAGGGTTTAGAATTTAGGGTGTTAGGGTTAGTGTTAGGGTTAGGTTTAGGGTTAAGGTGAGGGTTAGGGTGAGGGTTAAGGTTAGGGTTAGGGTTAAGGTTAGTGTTAGTGTTAGGGTAAGGGTTAGGGTTAGGGATAGGGTTAGGGTTAGGGTTAAGGTTAGGGTTAGGGTTAGGGTTAGGGTTAGGGTTAGGGTTAGGGTTAGGGGTTAGGGTTAGGGTTAGTGTTAGGGGTTAGGGGTTAGTGTTAGGGTTAGGGTTAGGGTTAGGGTTAGGGTTAGGTTTAGTGTTAGGGTTATTATTAGGGGGTTAGGTTTTAGTTAAGGATTAGTGTTAGGGTTAGAATTAGAAATAGGGTTAGTGTTAGGATTAGGGTCAGGGTTAGGTTTAGGTATAGGGTTAGGGTTAGGGTTAAGGGTAGGGTTAGAGTTAGGATTAGATTTAAAATTTAGGGTTTAGTGTTAGGATTAGGGATAGTGTGAGGTTTAGGGTTAGGTTTAGGGTTAGGGTTAGGGTTAGTGTTTGGGTTATGATTAGTGTTAGGATTAGGGTTAGGGTTAGGGTCAGGTTTAGGTTAGTGTTAGGGTTAGGGTTAGGGTTAGATTTAGGGTTAGGTTTAGGTTTATTGTTAGATTTTGGGTTTAGGGTTTAAAGTTTATGGTTTAGGATTGTTTAAGGTTTAGGGTGGATTAGGTTTAGGGTTTAGAGTTTAGTATTATGGTTACGGTTAGGGTTAGGGTTAGGGTTAGAGTTAGGGTTAGGGTTAGGGTTAGGGTTAGAGTAAGGGTTAAGGTTAGGGTTAGTGTTAGGGTTAGGGATATGGTTAGTGTTAGTATTAGGGTTAGGGTTAGGGTCAGTGTTAGGTTTAGGGTTAGGGATAGGGTTAGGGTTAGATTTACGGTTAGGTTTAGGTTTATTGTTAGATTTAGGGTTTAGGGTTTAAGGTTTATGGTTTAGGATTGTTTAAGGTTTAGGGTGGATTAGGTTTAGGGTTTAGAGTTTAGTGTTATGGTTACAGTTAGGGTTAGGGTTAGGGATGGGGTTAGGGTTAGGGTTAGGGTTATGGTAAAGGTTAGGGTTAGGGTTAGGGTTAGGGTAAAAGTTAGGGGTTTAGTGTTACGGTTTGGGTTAGGGTTAGGGTTAGGGTTAGGGTTAGGTTAGGGTTAGGGTTAGGGTTAGGGTTAGGGTTAGGGGTTAGGGTTATGGTTAGGGTTAGGGTTAGGGTTAGGGTTAGGGTCAGGGAGGGTTTAGGGTTAGGGTTAGATTTAGGGTTAGGTTTAGGTTTAATGTTAGATTTAGGGTTTAGGGTCTACGGTTTATGGTTTAGGATTGTTTAAAATTTAGGGTGGATTAGGTTTAGGGTTTAGAGTTTAGTGTTATGGTTACGGTTAGTGTTAGGGTTAGGGTTAGGGTTAGGGTTAGGGTTAGGGTAATGGATAGGGTTAGGGTTAGGGTTAGGATTAGGGTTGAGGTTAGGGTTAGGGTTAGGGTTATGGTTAGGGTTAGGGTTAGGGTTAGGGTTAGGGTTATGGTTAGGATTAGGGTTAGGGTTAGGGTTATGGTTAGGGTTAGGGTTATGGTTAGGATTAGGGTTAGGGTTAGGGTTAGGGTAAGGGTTAGGGGTTAGGGTTAGGGTTATGGTTATTGTTAGGTTTAGGTTTTAGGGTTTAGTGTTTAGGGTTTAAGGTTTAGGGTTTAGGATTGTTTAAGATTTAGGGTGGATTAGGTTTAGGGTTTAGAGTTTAGTGTTATGGTTACGGTTAGGGTTAGGGTTAGGGATGGGGTTAGGGTTAGGGTTAGGGTTATGGTAAGAGTTAGGGTTAGGGTTAGGTTTAGGGTTAGGGTAAAAGTTAGGGGGTTAGTGTTAGGGTTTGGGTTAGGGTTAGGGTTAGGGTTAGGGTTAGGTTAGGGTTAGGGTTAGGGTTAGGGTTAGGGGTTAGGGTTAGTGTTATGGTTAGGGTTATTATTAGGGGGTTAGGTTTAAGTTTAGGATTAGTGTTAGGGATAGAATTAGAAATAGGTTTAGTGTTAGGATTAGGGTCAGGGTTAGGTTTAGGGTTAGGGTTAGGGTTAGGGTTAGGGTTAGGGTTAGGGTCAGGGAGGGTTTAGGGTTAGGGTTAGATTTAGGGTTAGGTTTAGGTTTATTGTTAGATTAAGGTTTAGGGTCTACGGTTTATGGTTTAGGATTTTTTAAGGTTTAGGGTGGATTAGGTTTAGGGTTTAGAGTTTAGTGTTAGGGTTACGGTTAGGATTAGGGTTAGGGTTAGGGTTAGGATTAGGGTTAAGGTTAGGGTTAGGGTTAGGTTTAGGGTTAGGGTTAGGGTTAGGGTTAGAGTTAAGGTTACGGTTAGGGTTAGGGGTAGGGTTAGGTTTAGGGTTAGGGTTAGGGTTAGGGTTAGGGTTAGGGTAATGGTTAGGGGTTAGGGTTAAGGTTAGGGTTAAGGTTAGGTTTAGGTTTAAGGTTAGGTTTAGGGTTAGGGTTAGGGATAGGGTTAGGGTTAGGGTTAGGGTTAGGGTAAATTTAGGGTTAGGGTTAGGGTTAGGGTTAGGGGTTAGGGTTCGGGTTAGTGTTAGGGGTTAGGGGTTAGGGTTAGGGTTCGGGTTAGGGTTAGGGTTAAGTTTAGGGTTAGGGTGAGGGTTAGGGTTAGGGTTATGTGGTTATGTTAGGCTTAAGGTTAGGGTTAGGGTTATGGGGTTAAGGTTAGGGTTGGGGTTAGGGTTAGGTTTAGGTTTAGGGTTAGGGTTAGGGTTATGGTTATTCTTAGATTTATGGTTTAAAATTTAGGGTTTATGGTTTAAGGTTTAGGGTTTAGGATTGTTTAAGTTTTAGGGTGGTTTAGGTTTAGGGTATAGGGTTTAGCGTTTAAGATTGTTTAATGTTTAGGGTTGTTTATGTTTTAGCGTTTAGAGTTGTTTAGGTTTTTTTAGGGTTGTTTATGATTTAGTGTTTTGGGTTGTTCAGGATTTATGGTTTAGGATATTTTAAGGTTTAGGGTTTAAGGTTGTATAGTTTTTTAGGGTTTGGGCTATAATGTTTAGGGTTAAGAGTTTAGGGTTGTTTAGGATATAGTGTTAATGGTTTTAGGGTTTAGGCTAGTTTAGGGTTTAGTGTTTAGAGTTTAGGGTTTAGGTTTTTTTAGCGTTTAGTGTTTAGGGTTTAGGGTGCTTTTGGAATTAGTGTTTAGGGTTTTTCTGCGTTTAGGGTTTAGGATTTAGGGTTTTACGGTTAGGTTTAGGGTTAGGGTGAGGGTTAGGGTGAGGGTTAAGGTTAGGGTTAGGGTTAAGGTTAGTGTTAGTGTTAGGGTAAGGGTAAGTGTTAGGGATAGTGTTAGGGTTAGGGTTAGGGTTAGTGTTAGGGTTAGGGTTAGGGTTAGGGATAGGGTAGGTGTGAGGTTTAGGGTTAGGGTTAGGTTTAGGGTTAGGGTTAATCTTTGTTTGGGTTATGGTTATTGTTAGGATTAGGCTTTGGATTAGGGTCAGGGGTAGGTTTAGGTTTACGGTTAGGGTTAGTGTTAGATTTAGGGTTAAGTTTAGGTTTATTGTTAGATTTAGGGTTTAGGGTTTAAGGTTTATGGTTTAGGATTGTTTAAGTTTTAGGGTGGATTAGGTTTAGGGTTTAGAGTTTAGTGTTATGGTTATGGTTAGGGTTAGGGTTAGGGTTAGGGTTAGGGTTAGGGTTAGGGTTAGTGTTACGGTTAGGGTTAGGGTTAGTGTTAGGGTTAGGGTTAGAGTTACGGTTAGGGTTAGGGTTAGAGATACGTTTAGGGTTAGGGTTAGGGTTAAGGTTAGGGTTGGGGGGGTTAGGGTTTAGGATAGGGTCAGGGTTAGGGTTAGGGTTAGGGTTAGGTTTAGGGTTAGGGTTATTATTAGGGAGTTAGGTTTAAATTTAGGATTAGTGTTAGGGTTAGAATTAGAAATAGGGATAGTGTTAGGATTAGGGTCAGGGTTAGGTTTAGGGATAGGGTTAGGGTTAGGGTTAGGGGTAGGGTTAGGGTTAGGGTTAGATTTAAAGTTTAAGGTTTAGTGTTAGGATTAGGGTTAGTGTGAGGTTTAGGGTTAGGGTTAGGTTTAGGGTTAGGGTTAGGGTTAGTGTTTGGTTATGGTTAGTGTTAGGATTAGGTTTAGTGTTAGGGTTAGGGTTAGGGTTAGATTTAGGGTTAGGTTTAGGTTTATTGTTAGATTTAGGGTTTAGGGTTTAAGGTTTGTGGTTTAGGATTGTTTAAGGTTTAGGGTGGATTAGGTTTAGGTTTTAGAGTTTAGTGTTATGGTTACGGTTAGGGTTAGGGTTAGGTTTAGGGTTAAAGTTTGGGTTAGGGTTAGGGTTAGGTTTAGGGTTAGGGTTATGGTTAGGGTTAAGGTTAGGGTTAGGGTTAGGGTTAGGGTTAGGTTTAGGGTTAGAGTTAGTGTTACGGTTAGGGTTAGGGTTAGGGTTACGGTTAGGGTTAGGGTTAGGGTTAGGGTAAGGGTTATGATTATGTTTATTGTTAGGTTTAGGGTTAGGGTTAGGGTTAAGGTTAGGTTTAGGTTTAGGGTTAGGTTTACGGTTAGGCTTAAGGTTAGGGTTAGGTTTAGGGATAGGGTTATGTTTAGGGTTAGGTTTAAGGTTAGGGTTAGGGTTAGGGTTAGGGTTAGGTTTATTGTTAGGTTTAGGGTTTAGTCTTTAGGGTCTAAGGTTTTGGGTTTAGGATTGTTTAAGGTTTAGGGTAGATTAGGTTTAGGGTTTAGAGTTTAGTGTTAAGGTTAGGGTTAGGTTTAGGGTTTAGGGTTTAGTGTTCGGATTAGGGTTAGGGTTAGGGTTAGGTTTAGGGTTACGTTTAGGGTCAGGGATATTGTTAGGTTTAGGGTTTAGGGTTTAGGGTAAAGGTTTAGGTTTTAGGATTGTTTAAGGTTTAGGGTGGATTATTTTTAGGGTTTAGAGTTTTGTGTTTGGGATATCGTTAGGGTTAGGTTTAGGGTTTAGGGATTACTGTTAGGGTTAGCGTTAGGGTTAGGGTTAAGGTTAGTGTTAGGTTTAGGGTTAGGGTTAGGGTTAAGTTTAGGCTTATTGTTAGGATTAGGGTTAGAGTTAGGATTAGGGTTAGGGTTAGGGTTAGGGTTAGGGTCAGGTTTAGGGTTAGGGTTAGGGTTAGGACTACGTTTAGTGTTAGTGTTAGGTTTAGGGTTAGGGTTAGAGTTAGGGTTAGGTTTAGTGTTAGGGTTACGTTTAGGGTTAGGGTTTGGGTTAGGATTAGGGTTAGGGTTATGGTAATTGTTAGGTTTAAGGTTTAAGGTTTAGGGTTTAAGATTGTTTAAGGTTTATCGTAAATTAAATTTAGGGTTTACAATTTAGTGTTAAGGTTATGGTTAGTGTTAGGGTTAGGGTTAGGGTTAGGTTTAGGGTTCAGGGTTTAGGGTTTAGGATTGTTTAAGGTTTAGGGTAGATTAGGTTGAGGATTTAAACTTTATTTTAGGGTTAGGGTTAGGTTTAGGGTTTAGGGTTTGGTGTTAGGATTAGGGTTAAAGTTAAAGTTAGGGTTAGGGTACGGGTTAGGATTAGGTTTAGGGTTAAGGTTAGGGTTAGGGTTAGGGTTAGGGTTAGGGTTAGGGTTAGGATTAGGGTTAGGGTTAGGGTTAGGGTAAGGGTTAGGGGTTAGGGTTAGGGTTATGGTTATTGTTAGGTTTAGGGTTTAGGGTTTTGTGTTTAGGGTTTAAGGTTTAGGGTTTAGGATTGTTTAAGATTTAGGGTGGTTTAGGTTAAGGGTTTAGGGTTTAGAGTTTAGGATTGTTTAAGGTATAGGGTTGTTTAGGGTATAGTGTTTAGGGTTAAAAGTTTAGGGTTGTTTAGGGTTTACTGTTTAGGGTTTAGGGTTGTTTAAGGTTTAGTGTTTAAGGTTTAGGTTTTAGGGTTGTTTTGGGTTTAGTGTTTAGTGTTGTTTAGGGTATAGTGTTAATGGTTTAGGGTTTAGGGTTATTTAGGGTTTAGTGTTTAAGGTTTAGGGTATAGGGTTGTTTAGGGTTTAGTGTTTAGGGTTGTTTATGGTTTAGTGATTAGGGTTGTTTAGGGTTGTTTAGAGGTTAGTGTTTAGGGTAATTCAGGGTTTATGATTTAGGGTTGTTCAGCGTTTAGGATTTATGGTTGTTCAGGGTTTAGGATTTAGGGATTAAGGTTAAGGGGTTAGGGTTAGGGTTAAGGTTAGGGTTAGGGTTAGGGTTAAAGTTAGGGTTAGGGTTAAGGTTAGGGTTAGGTTTAGGGTTAGGGTTATGGTTAGTTTTAGGATTAGGGTTAGGGTTAGGGTCAGGGTTAGGTTTAGGGTTAGGGTTAGGGTTAGGGTTAGATTTAGGGTTAGGTTTAGGTTTATTGTTAGATTTAGGGTTTAGGGTTTAAGGTTTATGGTTTAGGATTGTTTAAGGTTTAGGGTGGATTAGTTTTAGGAATTAGAGTTTAGTGTTATGGTTACGATTAGTGTTAGGGTTAGGGTTAGGGTTAGGGTTAGGGTTAGGGTAATGGTTAGGGTTAGGGTTAGGGTTAGGGTTAGGGTAAGGGTTAGGGGTTAGTGTTAGGGTTAGGGTTAGGGTTAGGGTTAGGGTTAAGGTTAGGGGTTAGGGTTAGTGTTAGGGTTAGGGTTATTATTAGGGAGTTAGGTTTAAGTTTAGGATTAGTGTTAGGGTTAGAATTAGAAATAGGGTTAGTGTTAGGATTAGGGTCAGGGTTAGGTTTAGGGTTAGGGTTAGGGTTAGGGTTAGGGTTAGGTTTAGGGTCAGGGAGGGTTTAGGGTTAGGGTTAGGGTTAGGGTTAGATTTAGGTTTAGGTTTAGTTTTATTCTTAGATTTAGGATTTAGGGTCTAAGGTTTATGGTTTAGGATTGTTTAAGGTTTAGGGTGGATTAGGTTTAGGGTTTAGAGTTTAGTGTTATGGTGACGGTTAGGGTTAGGGTTAGGGTTAGGGTTAGGATTAGGGTTAAGGTTAGGGTTAGGATTAGGTTTAGAGTTAGGGTTAGAATTAGGGTTAGGGTTAGGGTTAGGGTTAGGGTTAGGGTTAGGGTTAGGATTAGGGTTAGGGTTAGGGTTAGGGTAAGGGTTAAGGTTAGGGTTAGGGTTAGGGTTATGGTTAGTGTTAGGATTAGGGTTTAGGGTTTAGTGTTTAGGGTTTAAGGTTTAGGGTTTAGGATTGTTTAAGATTTAGGGTGGTTTAGGTTAAGGGTTTAGGGTTTAGACTTTAGGATTGTTTAAAGTTTAGGGTTGTTTAAGGTATAGTGTTTAGGGTTAAAAGTTTAGGGTTGTTTAGGCTTTAGTGTTTAGTGTTTAGATATTTTTAAGTTTTAGTGTTTAAGGTTTAGGTTTTAGGGTGGTTTTGGGTTAATGTTTAGTGTTGTTTAGGGTATAGTGTTAATGGTTTAGGGTTTAGGGTTATTTAGGGTTTAGTGTTTAAGGTTTAGGGTATAGGGTTGTTTAGGGTTTAGTGTTTAGGGTTGTTTATGGTTTAGTGATTAGGGTTGTTTAGGGTTGTTTAGAGGTTAGTGTTTAGGGTTATTCAGGGTTTAAGATTTATGGTTGTTCAGGGAATAGGATTTAGGGATTAAGGTTAAGGAGTTAGGGTTAGGGTTAGGGTTAGGGTTAGGGTTAGGGTTAGGGTTAAGGTTAGGTTTAGGGTTAGGGTTAGGGTTATGGTTAGTGTTAGGATTAGGGTTAGGGTTAGGGTCAGGGTTAGGTTTAGGGTTAGGGTTAGGGTTAGGGTTAGATTTAGGGTCAGGTTTAGGTTTATTGTTAGATTTAGGGTTTAGGGTTTAAGGTTTATGGTTTAGGATTGTTTAAGGTTTAGGGTGGATTAGGTTTAGGGTTTAGAGTTTAGTGTTATGGTTACGTTTAGTGTTAGGGTTAGGGTTAGGGTTAGGTTAGGGTTAGGGTTAGGGTTAGGGTAATGGTTAGGGTTAGGGTTAGGGTTAGGGTTAGGGTAAGGGTTAGGGGTTAGTGTTAGGGTTAGGTTTAGAGTTAGGGTTAGGGTTAAGGTTAGGGGTTAGGGTTAGTGTTAGTGTTAGGGTTATTATTAGGGGGTTAGGTTTACGTTTAGGATTAGTGTTAGGGTTAGAATTAGAAATAGGGTTAGTGTTAGGATTAGGGTCAGCGTTAGGTTTAGGGTTAGGGTTAGGGTTAGGGTTAGGGTTAGGGTTAGGGTTAGGGTTAGTGTCAGGGAGGGTTTAGGGTTAGGGTTAGGGTTAGGGTTAGATTTAGAGTTAGGTTTATGTTTATTGTTAGATTTAGGATTTAGGGTCTAAGGTTTATGGTTTAGGATTGTTTAAGGTTTAGGGTGGATTAGGTTTAGGGTTTAGAGTTTAGTGTTATCGTTACGGTTAGGGTTAGGGTTAGGGTTAGGATTAGGGTTAAGGTTAGGGTTAGGATTAGGTTTAGAGTTAGGGTTAGGGTTAGGGTTAGGGTTATGGTTAGGGTTAGGGTTAGGATTAGGGTTAGGGTTAGGGTTAGGGTAAGGGTTAGGGGTTAGGGTTAGGGTTATGGTTATTGTTAGGTTTAGGGTTTAGGGTTTAGTGTTTAGGGTTTAAGGTTTAGGGTTTAGGAGTGTTTAAGATTTAGGGTGGTTTAGGTTAAGGGTTTAGGGTTTAGACTTTAAGGTTGTTTAAGGTTTAGGGTTGTTTAGGGTATAGTGTTTAGGGTTAAAAGTTTAGGGTTGTTTAGGCTTTAGTGTTTAGGGTTTAGGGTTGTTTAAGTTTTAGTGTTTAAGGTTTAGGTTTTAGGGTTGTTTTGGGTTAATGTTTAGTGTTGTTTAGGGTATAGTGTTAATGGTTTAGGGTTTAGGGTTATTTAGGGTTTAGTGTTTAAGGTTTAGGGTATAGGGTTCTTTAGCGTTTAGTGTTTAGGGTTGTTTATGGTTTAGTGATTAGGGTTGTTTAGGGTTGTTTAGAGGTTAGTGTTTAGAGTTATTCAGGATTTATGATTTAGGGTTGTTCAGAGTTTAGGATTTATGGTTGTTCAGGGTTTAGGATTTAGGGATTAAGGTTAAGGGGTTAGGGTTAGGTTTAGGGTTAGGGTTAGGGTTAGGGTTAGGGTTAGGGTTAGGGTTAAGGTTAGGGTTAGGGTTAGGGTTATGGTTAGTGTTAGGATTAGGGTTAGGGTTATGGTCAGGGTAAGGTTTAGGGTTAGGGTTAGGGTTAGGGTTAGATTTAAGGTCAGGTTTAGGTTTATTGTTAGATTTAGGGTTTAGGGTTTAAGGTTTATGGTTTAGGATTGTTTAAGGTTTAGGGTGGATTAGGTTTAGGGTTTAGAGTTTAGTGTTATGGTTACGTTTAGTGTTAGGGTTAGGGTTAGGGTTAGGTTAGGTTTAGGGTTAGGGTAATGGTTAGAGTTAGGGTTAGGGTTAGGGTTAGGGTAAGGGTTAGGGGTTAGTGTTAAGGTTAGGGTTAGGGTTAGGGTTAGGGTTAGGGTTAAGGTTAGGGGTTAGGGTTAGTGTTAGGGTTAGGGTTATTATTAGGGCGTTAGGTTTACGTTTAGGATTAGTGCTAGGGTTAGAATTAGAAATAGGGTTAGTGTTAGGATTAGGGTCAGGGTTAGGTTTAGGGTTAGGGTTAGGGTTAGGGTTAGGGTTAGGGTTAGGGTCAGGGAGGGTTTAGGGTTAGGGTTATGGTTAGGGTTAGATTTAGGGTTAGGTTTATGTTTATTGTTAGATTTAGGATTTAGGGTCTAAGGTTTATGGTTTAGGATTGTTTAAGGTTTAGGGTTGATTAGGTTTAGGGTTTAGAGTTTAGTGTTATGGTTACGGTTAGGGTTAGGGTTAGGGTTAGGATTAGGGTTAAGGTTAGGGTTAGGATTAGGTTTAGAGTTAGGGTTAGGGTTAGGGTTAGGGTTAGGGTTAGAATTAGGGTTAGGATTAGGGTTAGGGTTAGGGTTAGGGTAAGGGTTAGGTGTTAGGGTTAGAGTTATGGTTATTTTTAGGTTTAGGGTTTAGGGTTTAGTGTTTAGGGTTTAAGGTTTAGGTTTTAGGATTGTTTAAGATTTAGGGTGGTTTAGGTTAAGGGTTTAGGGTTTAGACTTTAGGATTGTTTAAGGTTTAGGGTTGTTTAGGGTATAGTGTTTAGGGTTAAAAGTTTAGGGTTGTTTAGGCTTTAGTGTTTAGGGTTTAGGGTTGTTTAAGTTTTAGTGTTTAAGGTTTAGGTTTTAGGGTTGTTTTGGGTTAATGTTTAGTGTTGTTTAGGGTATAGTGTTAATGGTTTAGGGTTTAGGGTTATTTAGGGTTTAGTGTTTTAAGTTTAGGGTATAGGGTTGTTTAGGGTTTAGTGTTTAGGGTTGTTTATGGTTTAGTGATTAGGGTTGTTTAGGGTTGTTTAGAGGTTAGTGTTTAGGGTTATTCAGGATTTATGATTTAGGGTTGTTCAGGGTTTAGGATTTATGGTTGTTCAAGGTTTAGGATTTAGGGATTAAGGTTAAGGGGTTAGGGTTAGGTTTAGGGTTAGGGTTAGGGTTAGGGTTAGGGTTAGGATTAGGGTTAGGGTTAAGGTTAGGGTTAGGGTTAGGGTTAGGGTTATGGTTAGTGTTAGGATTAGGGTTAGGGTTAGGGTTAGGGTAAGGTTTAGGGTTAGGGTTAGGGTTAGGGTTAGATTTAAGGTCAGGTTTAGGTTTATTGTTAGATTTAGGGTTTAGGGTTTAAGGTTTATGGTTTAGGATTATTTAAGGTTTAGGGTGGATTAGGTTTACGGTTTAGAGTTTAGTGTTATGGTTATGGTTAGTGTTAGGGATAGGGTTAGGGTTAGGGTTAGTGTTAGGGTTAGGGTAATGGTTAGGGTTAGGGTTAGGGTTAGGGTTAGGGTTAGGGTTTTGGGTTAGGGTTAGTGTTAGGGTTAGGGTTATTATTAGGGGGTTAGGTTTAAGTTTAGGATTAGTGTTAGGGTTAGAATTAGAAATAGGGTTAGTGTAAGGATTAGGGTCAGGGTTAGGTTTAGGGTTAGGGTTAGGTTAGGGTTAGGTTTAGGGTTAGGGTAAGGGAGGGTTTAGGGTTAGGTTTAGGGTTAGGGTTAGATTTAGGGTTAGGTTTAGGTTTATTGTTAGATTTAGGATTTAGGGTCTAAGGTTTATGGTTTAGGATTGTTTAAGGTTTAGGGTGGATTAGGTTTAGGGTTTAGAGTTTAGTGTTATGGTTACGGTTAGGGTTAGGGTTACGGTTAGGGTTAGGATTAGGGTTAAGGTTAGGGTTAGGATTAGGTTTAGGGTTAGAGTTAGGGTTAGGGTTAGGGTTAGGGTTAGGGTTAGGATTAGGGTTAGGGTTAGGGTTAGGGTAAGGGTTAGGGGTTAGGTTTAGGGTTATGGTTATTGTTAGGTTTAGGGTTTAGGGTTTAGTGTTTAGGGTTTAAGGTTTAGGGTTTAGGATTGTTTAAGATTTAGAGTGGTTTAGGTTAAGGGTTTAGGGTTTAGAGTTTAGGATTGTTTAAGGTTTAGGGTTGTTTAGGGTATAGTGTTTAGGGTTAAAAGTTTAGGGTTATTTAGGGTTTAGTGTTTAGGGTTTAGGGTTGTTTAAGGTTTAGTGTTTAAGGTTTAGGTTTTAGGGTTGTTTTGGTTTTAGTGTTTAGTGTTGTTTAGGGTATAGTGTTAATGGTTTAGGGTTTAGGGTTATTTAGTGTTTAGTGTTTAAAGTTTAGGGTATAGGGTTTTAGGGTTTAGTGTTTAGGGTTGTTTATGGTTTAGTGATTAGGGTTGTTTAGGGTTGTTTAGAGGTTAGTGTTTAGGGTTATTCAGGGTTTATGATTTAGGGTTGTTCAGGGTTTAGGATTTATGGTTGTTCAGGGTTTAGGATTTAGGGATTAAGGTTAAGGGGTTAGGGTTAGGGTTAGGGTTAGGGTTAGGGTTAGGGTTAGGGTTAGGGTTAGGGTTAGGGTTAGGGTTAGGGTTAGGGTTAGGATTAGGGTTAGAGTTAGGGTTAGGGTAAGGGTTAGGGGTTAGGGTAAGGTTTATGGTTCTGTTAGGTTTAGGGTTTAGGGTTTAGTTTTTAGGGTTTAAGGTTTAGGGTTGAGGATTGTTTAAGATTTAGGGTGGTTTAGGTTAAGGGTTTAGGGTTTAGACTTTAGGATTGTTTAAGGTTTAGGGTTGTTTAGGGTATAGTGTTTAGGGTTAAAAGTTTAGGTTTGTTTAGGATTTAGTGTTTAGGGTTTAGAATTGTTTAAGGTTTAGTGTTTAGGGTTTAGGTTTTAGGGTTTTTTTGGGTTTAGTGTTTAGTGTTGTTTAGGGTATAGTGTTAATGGTTTAGGGTTTAGGGTTATTTAGGGTTTAGTGTTTAAGGTTTAGGGTATAGGGTTGTTTAGGGTTTAGTGTTTAGGGTTGTTTATGGTTTAGTGATTAGGGTTCTTTAGGGTTGTTTAGAGGTTAGTGTTTAGGGTTATTCAGGGTTTATGATTTAGGGTTGTTCAGGGTTTAGGATTTATGGTTGTTCAGGGTTTAGGATTTAGGGATTAAGGTTAAGGCGTTAGGGTTATGGTTAGGGTTAGGGTTAGGGTTAGCATTAGGGTTAGAGTTAGGGTTAGAGTTAGGGTTATGGGGTTATGTTAGGCTTAAGGTTAGGGTTAGGGTTATGGGTTTAAGGTTAGGGTTGGGGTTAGGGTTAGGTTTAGGTTTAGGGTTAGGGTTAGGGTTATGGTTATTCTTAGATTTATGGTTTAAAATTTGGGTTTATGGTTTAAGGTTTAGGGTTTAGGATTGTTTAAGTTTTAGGGTGGTTTACGTTTAGGGTATAGGGTTTAGAGTTTAAGATTGTTTAATGATTAGGGTTGTTTAGGTTTTAGCGTTTAGAGTTGTTTAGGGTTTTTTAGGGTTGTTTATGATTTAGTGTTTAGGGTTGTTCAGGATTTATGATTTAGGATATTTTAAGGTTTAGGGTTTAAGGTTGTATAATGTTTTAGGGTTTAGGGTATAATGTTTAGGGTTAAGGGTTTAGGGTGCTTTTGAAATTAGTGTTTAGGGTTTTTCGGGGTTTAGGGTTTAGGATTTAGGGTGTTAGGGTTAGTTTTAGGGTTAGGTTTAGGGTTAAGGTGAGGGTTAGGGTGAGGGTTAAGGTTAGGTTTAGGGTTAAGGTTAGTTTTAGTGTTAGGGTAAGGGATAGGGTTAGGGATAGGGTTAGGGTTAGGGTTAGGGTTAGGGTTAAGGTTAGGGTTAGGGTTAGGGTTAGGGTTAAGGGTTAGGGTTAGGGTTAGTGTTAGGGGTTAGGGGTTAGTGTTAGTGTTAGTGTTAGGGTTAGGGTTAGGGTTAGGTTTAGTGTTAGGGTTATTATTAGGGGGTTACGTTTTAGTTTAGGATTAGTGTTAGGGTTAGAATTAGAAATAGGGTTAGTGTTAGGATTAGGGTCAGGGTTAGGTTTAGCGATATGGTTAGGGTTAGCGTTAAGGGTAGGGTTAGGGTTAGGGTTAGATTTAAAGTTTAGGGTTTAGTGTTAGGATTAGGGATAGTGTGAGGTTTAGGGTTAGGTTTAGGGTTAGGGTTAGGGTTAGTGTTTGTGTTATGATTAGTGTTATTATTAGGGTTAGGGTTAGGGTCAGGTTTAGGTTTAGGGTTAGGGTTAGGGTTAGGGATAGATTTAGGGTTAGGTTTAGGTTTATTGTTAGATTTAGGGTTTAGGGTTTAAGGTTTAAGGTTTAGGATTGTTTAAGGTTTAGGGTAGATTAGGTTTAGGGTTTAGAGTTTAGTATTATGGTTACGGTTAGGGTTAGGGTTATTGTTAGAGTTAGGGTTAGGGTTTGGGTTAGGGTTAGGGTTAAGGTTAGGGTTAGTGTTAGGGTTAGGGTTATGGTTAGTGTTAGAATTAGGGTTAGGGTTAGGGTCAGGGTTAGGTTTAGGATTAGGGATAGGGTTAGGGTTAGATTTAGGGTTAGGTTTAGATTTATTGTTAGATTTAGGGTTTAGGGTTTAAGGTTTATGGTTTAGGATTTTTTAAGGTTTAGGGTGGATTAGGTTTAGGGTTTAGAGTTTAGTGTTATGGTTACGGTTAGGGTTAGGGTTAGGGATGGGGTTACGGTTAGGGTTAGGTTTATGGTACTGGTTAGGGTTAGGGTTAGGATTAGGGTTAGGGTAAAAGTTAGGGCGTTAGTGTTAGGGTTTGGGTTAGGGTTAGGGTTAGGGTTAGGGTTAGGGTTAGGGTTAGGGGTTAGGGTTAGTGTTAGGGTTAGGGTTATTATTAGGGGGTTAGGTTTAAGTTTAGGATTAGTGTTAGGGTTAGAATTAGAAATAGGGTTAGTGTTAGGATTAGGGTCAGGGTTAGGTTTAGGGTTAGGGTTAGGGTTAGGGTTAGGGTTAGTGTCAGTGAGGGTTTAGGGTTAGGGTTAGGGTTAGGGTTAGATTTAGGGTTAGGTTTAGGTTTATTGTTAGATTTAGGATTTAGGGTCTAAGGTTTATGGTTTAGGATTGTTTAAGGTTTAGGGTGGATTAGGTTTAGGGTTTAGAGTTTAGTGTTATGATTACGGTTAGGGTTAGGGTTAGGGTTAGGGTTAGGATTAGGGTTAAGGTTGGGGTTAGGATTAGGTTTAGGGTTAGGGTTAGGGTTAGGGTTAGGGTTAGGGTTAGGGTTAGGGTTAGGGTTAGGATTAGGGTTAGGGTTAGGGTTAGGGTAAGGGTTAGGTGTTAGGGTTAGGGTTATGGTTATTGTTATGTTTAGGGTTTAGGGTTTAGTGTTTAGGGTTTAAGGTTTAGGGTTTAGGATTTTTTAAGATTTAGGGTGGTTTAGGTTAAGGGTTTAGGGTTTAGAGTTTAGGATTGTTTAAGGTTTAGGGTTGTTTAGGGTATAGTGTTTAGGGTTAAAAGTTTAGGGTTGTTTAGGGTTTAGTGTTTAGGGTTTAGGGTTGTTTAAGGTTTATTGTTTAAGGTTTAGGTTTTAGGGTTGTTTTGGGTTTAGTGTTTAGTGTTGTTTAGGGTATAGTGTTAATGGTTTAGGGTTTAGGGTTATTTAGGGTTTAGTGTTTAAAGTTTAGGGTATAGGGTTGTTTAGGGTTTAGTGTTTAGGGTTGTTTATGGTTTAGTGATTAGGGTTGTTTAGGGTTGTTTAGAGGTTAGAGTTTAGGGTTATTCAGGGTTTATGATTTAGGGTTGTTCAGGGTTTAGGATTTATGGTTGTTCAGGGTTTAGGATTTAGGGATTAAGCTTAAGGGGTTAGGGTTTGGGTTAGGGTTAGGGTTAGGGTTAACATTAGGGTTAGAGTTAGGGTTAGAGTTAGGGTTATGGGGTTATGTTAGGCTTAAGGTTATGGTTAGGGTTATGGGGTTAAGGTTAGGGTTGGGGTTAAGGTTAGGTTTAGGTTTAGGGTTAGTGATAGGGTTATGGTTATTCTTAGATTTATGGTTTAAAATTTAGGGCTTATGGTTTAAGGTTTAGGGTTTAGGATGGTTTAAGTTTTAGGGTGGTTTAGGTTTTGGGTATAGAATTTAGCGTTTAAGATTGTTTAATGGTTAGGGTTGTTTAGGTTTTAGCGTTTAGAGTTGTTTAGGGTTTTTTAGGGTTGTTTATAATTTAGTGTTTAGGGTTGTTCAGTATTTATGATTTAAGATATTTTAAGGTTTAGGGTTTAAGGTTGTATAGTGTTTTAGGGTTTAGGGTATAATGTTTAGGGTTAAGGGTTTAGGATTGTTTAGGGTATAGTGTTAATGGTTTTAGGGTTTAGGCTTGTTTAGGGTTTAGTGTTTAGGGTTTAGGGTTTAGGGTTTCTTAGCGTTTAGTTTTTATAGTTTAGGGTTTAGGGTGCTTTTGGAATTAGTGTTTAGGGTTTTTCGGGGTTTAGGGTTTAGGATTTAGGGTGTTAGGGTTAGTGTTAGGGTTAGGTTTAAGGTTAAGGTGAGGGTTAATGTGAGGGTTAAGGTTAGGGTTAGGGTTAAGGTTAGTGTTAGTGTTAGGGTAAGGGTTAGGGTTAGGGATAGGTTTATGGTTAGGGTTAGGGTTAGGGTTAAGGTTAGGGTTAGGGTTAGGGTTAGGGTTAGGGGTTTGGGTTAGGGTTAGTGTTAGGGGTTAGGGGTTAGTGTTAGGGTTAGGGTTAGGGTTAGGGTTAGGTTTAGTGTTAGGGTTATTATTAGGGGGTTAGGTTTTAGTTTAGGATTAGTGTTAGGGTTAGAATTAGAAATAGGGTTAGTGTTAGGATTAGGGTCAGGGTTAGGTTTAGGGATATGGTTAGGGTTAGGGTTAAGGCTAGAGTTAGGGTTAGGGTTAGATTTAAAGTTTAGGGTTTAGTGTTAGGATTATGGATAGTGTAAGGTTTAGGGTTAGGTTTAGAGTTAGGGTTAGGTTTAGTGTTTGGGTTATGATTAGTGTTATTATTAGGGTTAGGGTTAGGGTCAGGTTTAGGTTTAGGGTTAGGGTTAGGGTTAGGGTTAGATTTAGGGTTAGGTTTAGGTTTATTGTTAGATTTAGGGTTTAGGGTTTAAGGTTTAAGGTTTAGGATTGTTTAAGGTTTAGGGTAGATTAGGTTTAGGGTTTAGACTTTAGTATTATGGTTACGGTTAGGGTTAGGGTTAGGGTTAGAGTTAGGGTTAGGGTTAGGGTTAGGGTTAGGGTTAGGATTACGGTTAAGGTTAGGGTTAATATTAGGGTTAGGGTTAGGGTAAAAGTTAGGGGGTTAGTGTTAGGGTTAAGGTTAGGGTTAGGGTTAGGGTTAGGTTAGGGTTAGGGTTAGGGTTAGGGTTAGGGTTAGGGGTTAGTGTTAGTGTTAGGGTTAGGGTTATTATTAGGGGGTTAGGTTTAAGTTTAGGAATAGTGTTAGGGTTAGAATTAGAAATAGGGTTAGTGTTAGGATTAGGGTCAGGATTAGGTTCAGGGTTAGGGTTAGGGTTAGGGTTAGGGTTAGGGTCAGGGAGGGTTTAGGTTTAGGATTAGGGTTAGGTTTAGATTTAGGGTTAGGTTTAGGTTTATTGTTAGATTTAGGATTTAGGGTCTAAAGTTTATGGTTTAGGATTGTTTAAGGTTTAGGGTGGATTAGGTTTAGGGTTTAGAGTTTAGTGTTATGGTTACTTTTAGGGTTAGGGTTAGGGTTAGGGTTAGGATTAGGGTTAAGTTTAGGGTTAGGATTAGGTTTAGGGTTAGGGTTAGGGTTAGGGTTAGGGTTAGGGTTAGGGTTAGGGTTAGGGTTAGGGTTAGGATTAGGGTTAGGGTTAGGGTTAGGGTAAGGGTTAGGGGTTAGGGTTAGGGTTATGGTTATTGTTAGGTTTATGGTTTAGGGTTTAGTGTTTAGGGTTTAAGGTTTAGGGTTTAGGATTGTTTAAGATTTAGGGTGGTTTAGGTTACGAGTTTAGGGTTTAGAGTTTAGGATTGTTTAAGGTTTAGGGTTGTTTAGGGTATAGTGTTTAGGGTTAAAAGTTTAGGGTTGTTTAGGGTTTAGTGTTTAGGGTTTAGGGTTGTTTAAGGTTTAGTGTTTAAGGTTTAGGTTTTAGGGTTGCTTTGGGTTTAGTGTTTAGTGTTTTTTAGGGTATAGTGTTAATGGTTTAGGGTTTAGGGTTATTTAGGGTTTAGTGTTTAAGGTTTAAGGTATAGGGTTGTTTAGGGTTTAGTGTTTAGGGTTGTTTATGGTTTAGTGATTAGGGTTGTTTAGGGTTGTTTAGAGGTTAGTGTTTAGGGTTATTCAGGGTTTATGATTTAGGGTTGTTCAGGGTTTAGGATTTATGGTTGTTCAGGGTTTAGGATTTAGGGATTAAGGTTAAGGGGTTAAGGTTAGGGTTAGGGTTAGGGTTAGGGTTAGGGTTAGCATTAGGGTTAGAGTTAGGGTTAGAGTTAAGGTTATGGGGTTATGTTAGGCTTAAGGTTAGGGTTAGGGTTATGGGGTTAAGGTTAGGGTTGGGGTTAGGGTTAGGTTTAGGTTTAGGGTTAGGGTTAGGGTTATGGTTATTCTTAGATTTATGGTTTAAAATTTAGGGTTTATGGTTTAAGGTTTAGGGTTTAGGATTGTTTAAGTTTTAGGGTGGTTTACGTTTAGGGTATAGGGTTTAGCGTTTAAGATTGTTTAATGTTTAGGGTTGTTTAGGTTTAGCGTTTAGAGTTGTTTAGGGTTTTTTAGGGTTGTTTATGATTTAGTGTTTAGGGTTGTTCAGGATTTATGATTTAGGATATTTTAAGGTTTAGGGTTTAAGGTTGTACAGTGTTTTAGGGTTTAGGGTATAATGTTTAGTGTTAAGGGTTTAGGGTTGTTTAGGGTATAGTGTTAATGGTTTTAGGGTTTAGGCTTGTTTAGGGTTTAGTGTTTAGGGTTTAGGGTTTAGGGTTTTTTAGCGTTTAGTGTTTATAGTTTAGGGTTTAGCGTGCTTTTGGAATTAGTGTTTAGGGTTTTTCGGGGTTTAGGGTTTAGGATTTAGGGAGTTAGGGTTAGTGTTAGGGTTAGGTTTAGGGTTAAGGTGAGGGTTAGGGTGAGGGTTAAGGTTAGGGTTAGGGTTAATGTTAGTGTTAGTGTTAGAATAAGGGTTAGGGTTAGGGATAGGTTTATGGTTAGGGTTAGGGTTAGGGTTAAGGTTAGGGTTAGGGTTAGGGTTAGGGTTAGGGGTTTGGGTTAGGGTTAGTGTTAGGGGTTAGGGGTTAGTGTTAGGGTTAGGGTTAGGGTTAGGGTTAGGGTTAGGTTTAGTGTTAGGGTTATTATTAGGGGGTTAGGTTTTAGTTTAGGATTAGTGTTAGGGTTAGAATTAGAAATAGGGTTAGTGTTAGGATTAGGGTCAGGGTTAGGTTTAGGGATATGGTTAGGGTTAGGGTTAAGGCTAGAGTTAGGGTTAGGGTTAGATTTAAAGTTTAGGGTTTAGTGTTAGGATTATGGATAGTGTAAGGTTTAGGGTTAGGTTTAGAGTTAGGGTTAGGTTTAGTGTTTGGGTTATGATTAGTGTTATTATTAGGGTTAGGGTTAGGGTCAGGTTTAGGTTTAGGGTTAGGGTTAGGGTTAGGGTTAGATTTAGGGTTAGGTTTAGGTTTATTGTTAGATTTAGGGTTTAGGGTTTAAGGTTTAAGGTTTAGGATTGTTTAAGGTTTAGGGTAGATTAGGTTTAGGGTTTAGACTTTAGTATTATGGTTACGGTTAGGGTTAGGGTTAGGGTTAGAGTTAGGGTTAGGGTTAGGGTTAGGGTTAGGGTTAGGATTAGGGTTAAGGTTAGGGTTAATATTAGGGTTAGGGTTAGGGTAAAAGTTAGGGGGTTAGTGTTAGGGTTAAGGTTAGGGTTAGGGTTAGGGTTAGGTTAGGGTTAGGGTTAGGGTTAGGCTTAGGGTTAGGGGTTAGTGTTAGTGTTAGGGTTAGGGTTATTATTAGGGGGTTAGGTTTAAGTTTAGGAATAGTGTTAGGGTTAGAATTAGAAATAGGGTTAGTGTTAGGATTAGGGTCAGGATTAGGTTCAGGGTTAGGGTCAGGGTTAGGGTTAGGGTTAGGGTCAGGGAGGGTTTAGGTTTAGGATTAGGGTTAGGTTTAGATTTAGGGTTAGGTTTAGGTTTATTGTTAGATTTAGGATTTAGGGTCTAAAGTTTATGGTTTAGGATTGTTTAAGGTTTAGGGTGGATTAGGTTTAGTGTTTAGAGTTTAGTGTTATGGTTACGGTTAGGGTTAGGGTTAGGGTTAGGGTTAGGATTAGGGTTAAGTTTAGGGTTAGGATTAGGTTTAGGGTTAGGGTTAGGGTTAGGGTTAGGGTTAGGGTTAGGGTTAGGGTTAGGGTTAGGGTTAGGATTAGGGTTAGGGTTAGGGTTAGGGTAAGGGTTAGGGGTTAGGGTTAGGGTTATGGTTATTGTTAGGTTTATGGTTTAGGGTTTAGTGTTTAGGGTTTAAGGTTTAGGGTTTAGGATTGTTTAAGATTTAGGGTGGTTTAGGTTACGAGTTTAGGGTTTAGAGTTTAGGATTGTTTAAGGTTTAGGGTTGTTTAGGGTATAGTGTTTAGGGTTAAAAGTTTAGGGTTGTTTAGGGTTTAGTGTTTAGGGTTTAGGGTTGTTTAAGGTTTAGTGTTTAAGGTTTAGGTTTTAGGGTTGCTTTGGGTTTAGTGTTTAGTGTTGTTTAGGGTATAGTGTTAATGGTTTAGGGTTTAGGGTTATTTAGGGTTTAGTGTTTAAGGTTTAAGGTATAGGGTTGTTTAGGGTTTAGTGTTTAGGGTTGTTTATGGTTTAGTGATTAGGGTTGTTTAGGGTTGTTTAGAGGTTAGTGTTTAGGGTTATTCAGGGTTTATGATTTAGGGTTGTTCAGGGTTTAGGATTTATGGTTGTTCAGGGTTTAGGATTTAGGGATTAAGGTTAAGGGGTTAAGGTTAGGGTTAGGGTTAGGGTTAGGGTTAGGGTTAGCATTAGGGTTAGAGTTAGGGTTAGAGTTAAGGTTATGGGGTTATGTTAGGCTTAAGGTTAGGGTTAGGGTTATGGGGTTAAGGTTAGGGTTGGGGTTAGGGTTAGGTTTAGGTTTAGGGTTAGGGTTAGGGTTATGGTTATTCTTAGATTTATGGTTTAAAATTTAGGGTTTATGGTTTAAGGTTTAGGGTTTAGGATTGTTTAAGTTTTAGGGTGGTTTACGTTTAGGGTATAGGGTTTAGCGTTTAAGATTGTTTAATGTTTAGGGTTGTTTAGGTTTAGCGTTTAGAGTTGTTTAGGGTTTTTTAGGGTTGTTTATGATTTAGTGTTTAGGGTTGTTCAGGATTTATGATTTAGGATATTTTAAGGTTTAGGGTTTAAGGTTGTACAGTGTTTTAGGGTTTAGGGTATAATGTTTAGTGTTAAGGGTTTAGGGTTGTTTAGGGTATAGTGTTAATGGTTTTAGGGTTTAGGCTTGTTTAGGGTTTAGTGTTTAGGGTTTAGGGTTTAGGGTTTTTTAGCGTTTAGTGTTTATAGTTTAGGGTTTAGCGTGCTTTTGGAATTAGTGTTTAGGGTTTTTCGGGGTTTAGGGTTTAGGATTTAGGGAGTTAGGGTTAGTGTTAGGGTTAGGTTTAGGGTTAAGGTGAGGGTTAGGGTGAGGGTTAAGGTTAGGGTTAGGGTTAATGTTAGTGTTAGTGTTAGAATAAGGGTTAGGGTTAGGGATAGGTTTATGGTTAGGGTTAGGGTTAGGGTTAAGGTTAGGGTTAGGGTTAGGGTTAGGGTTAGGGGTTTGGGTTAGGGTTAGTGTTAGGGGTTAGGGGTTAGTGTTAGGGTTAGGGTTAGGGTTAGGGTTAGGGTTAGGTTTAGTGTTAGGGTTATTATTAGGGTGTTAGGTTTTAGTTTAGGATGAGTGTTAGGGTTAGAATTAGAAATAGGGTTAGTGTTAGGATTAGGGTCAGGGTTAGGTTTAGAAATATGGTTAGGGTTAGGGTTAAGGGTAGGGTTAAAGTTAGGGTTAGAATTAAAGTTTAGGGTTTAGTGTTAGGATTAGGGATAGTGTGAGGTTTAGGGTTAGGTTTAGGGTTAGGTTTAGGGTTAGTGTTTGGGTTATGATTAGTGTTAGGATTAGGATTAGGGTTAGGGTAAGGTTTATGTTTAGGGTTAGGGTTAGGGTTAGGGTTAGATTTAGGGTTAGGTTTAGGTTTATTGTTAGATTTAGGGTTTAGGGTTTAAGGTTTATGGTTTAGGATTGTTTAAGTTTAAGGGTGGATTAGGTTTAGGGTTTAGAGTTTATTATTATGGTTACGGTTATGGTTAGGGTTAGGGTTAGAGTTAGGGTTAGGGTTAGGGTTAGGGTTAGGGTTAAGGTTAGGGTTAGTGTTAGGGTTAGGGTTATGGTTAGTGTTAGGATTAGAGTTAGGGTTAGGGTCAGGGTTAGGTTTAGGGTTAGGGATAGGGTTAGGGTTAGATTTAGGGTTAGGTTTAGGTTTATTGTTAGATTTAGGGTTTAGGGTTTAAGGTTTATGGTTTAGGATTGTTTAAAGTTTAGGGTGGATAAGGTTTAAGGGTTTAGAGTTTAGTGTTATGGTTAAGGTTAGGGTTAGAGTTAGGGATGGAGTTAGGTTTAGGGTTAGGGTTATGGTAAGGGTTAGGTTTAGGGTTAGGGTTAGGGTTAGGGTAAAAGTTAGGGGGTTAGTGTTAGGGTTTGTGTTAGGGTTAGGGTTAGGGTTAGGGTTAGTTTAGGGTTAGGGTTAGGGTTAGGGTTAGGGTTAGGTTAGGGTTAGGGTTAGGGTTAGGGTTAGGTTTAAGGGTTAGGGTTAGTGAAAGGGTTAGGGTTATAATTAGGGGGTTAGGTTTAAGTTTATGATTAGTGTTAGGGTTAGAATTAGAAATAGGGTTAGTGTTAGGATTAGGGTCAGGGTTAGGTTTAGGGTTAGGGTTAGGGTTAGGGTCAGGCAGGGTTTAGGGTTAGGGTTAGGGTTAGGGTTAGATTTAGGGTTAGGTTTAGGTTTATTGTTAGATTTAGGATTTAGGGTCTAAGGTTTATGGTTTAGGATTGTTTAAGTTTTAGGGTGGATTAGGTTTAGGGTTTAGAGTTTAGTGTTATGGTTACGGTTAGGGTTAGGGTTAGGGTTAGGGTTAGGATTAGGGTTAAGGTTAGGGTTAGGATTAGGTTTAGGTTTAGGGTTAGGGTTAGGGTTAGGGTTATGGTTAGAGTTAGGATTAGGGTTAGCGTTAGGGTCAGGTTTAGGTTTAGGGTTAGGGTTAGGGTTAGGGTTAGATTTAGGGTTAGGTTTAGGTTTATTGTTAGATTTAGGGTTTAGGGTTTAAGGTTTATGGTTTAGGATTGTTTAAGGTTTAGGGTGGATTAGGTTTAGGGTTTAAAGTTTAGTATTATGGTTACGGTTAGGGTTAGGGTTAGGGTTAGAGTTAGGTTTAGGGTTATTGTTAGGGTTAGGGTTAGGGTTAAGGTTAGGGTTAGTGTTAGGGTTAGGGTTATGGTTAGTGTTAGGATTAGGGTTAGGGTTAGGGTCAGGGTTAGGTTTAGGGTTAGGGATAGGGTTAGGGTTAGATTTAGGGTTAGGTTTAGGTTTATTGTTAGATTTAGGGTTTAGGGTTTAAGGTTTATGGTTTAGGATTGTTTAAGGTTTAGGGTAGATTAGGTTTAGGGTTTAGAGTTTAGTGTTATGGTTACGGTTAGGGTTAGGGTTAGGGATTGGGTTAGGGTTAGGGTTAGGGTTATGGTAAGTGTTAGGGTTAGGGTTAGGGTTAGGGTAAAAGTTAGGGGGTTAGTGTTACGGTTTGGGTTAGGGTTAGGGTTAGGGTTAGGGTTAGGTTAGGGTTAGGGTTAGGGTTAGGGTTAGGGGTTAGGGTTAGGGTTAGGGTTAGGGTTAGAATTAGGGTCAGGGAGGGTTTAGGGTTAGGGTTAGATTTAGGGTTAGGTTTAGGTTTAATGTTAGATTTAGGGTTTAGGGTCTACGGTTTATGGTTTAGGATTGTTTAAAATTTAGGGTGGATTAGGTTTAGGGTTTAGAGTTTAGTGTTATGGTTACGGTTAGGGTTAGGGTTAGGGTTAGGGTTAGGATTAGGGTTAAGATAGGGGTAGGGTTAGGTTTAGGGTTAGGGTTAGGGTTAGGGTTAGGGTTAGGGTTACGGTTAGGGTTAGGGTTAGGTTTAGGGTTAGGGTTAGGGTTAGGGTTAGGGTAAGGTTTAGGGGTTAGGGTTAGGGTTAGGGTTAAGGTTAGGTTTAGGGTTAAGGTTAGGTTTAGGGTTAGGGTTAGGGTTAGGGTTAGGGTTAGGGTTAGGGTTAGGGTTAGGGTAAGTTTAGGGTTAGGGTTAGGGTTAGGGTTAGGGGTTAGGGTTAGTGTTAGTGTTAGGGGTTAGGGGTTAGGGTTAGGGTTAGGGTTAGGGTTAGGGTTAGGGTTTGGGTGAGGGTTAGGGTTAGGGTTATGTGGTTATGTTAGGCTTAAGGTTAGGGTTATGGTTATGGGGTTAAGTTAGGGTTGGGGTTAGGGTTAGGTTTAGGTTTAGGGTCAGGGTTAGGGTTATGGTTATTCTTAGATTTATGGTTTAAAATATAGGGTTTATGGTTTAAGGTTTAGGGTTTAGGATTGTTTAAGTTTTAGGGTGGTTTAGGTTTAGGGTATAGGGTTTAGCGTTTAAGATTGTTTAATGTTTAGGGTTGTTTAGGTTTTAGCGTTTAGAGTTGTTTAGGTTTTTTTAGGGTTGTTTATGATTTAGTGTTTAGGGTTGTTCAGGATTTATGATTTAGGATATTTTAAGGTTTAGGGTTTAAGGTTGTATAGTGTTTTAGGGTTTAGGCTATAATGTTTAGGGTTTAGAGTTTATGGTTGTTTAGGGTATAGTGTTAATGGTTTTAGGGTTTAGGCTTGTTTAGGGTTTAGTGTTTAGGGTTTACGGTTTAGGGTTTTTTAGCGTTTAGTGTTTAGAGTTTAGGGTTTAGGGTGCTTTTGGAATTAGTGTTTAGGGTTTTTCTGGGTTTAGGGTTTAGGATTTAGGGTGTTAGGGTTAGTGTTAGGGTTAGGTTTAGGGTTAAGTTGAGGGTTAGGGTGAGGGTTAAGGTTAGGGTTAGGGTTAAGGTTAGTGTTAGTGTTAGGGTAAGGGTTAGGGTTAGGGATAGGGTTAGGGTTAGGGTTAGGGTTAGGGTTAGGGTTAGGGTTAGTGTTAGGGTTAGGTTAGGGTTAGGGTTAGGGTTAGGGGTTAGGGTTAGTGTTAGTTTTAGGGGTTAGGGGTTAGGGTTAGGGTTAGGGTTATGGTTAGGGTTAGGGTTAGGGTTAGGTTTAGTGTTAGGGTTATTATTATGGGGTTAGGTTTAAGTTTAGGATTAGTGTTAGGGTTAGAATTAGAAATAGGTTTAGTGTTAGGATTATGGTCAGGGTTTGGTTTAGGGATAGGGTTAGGGTTATGGTTAAGAGTAGGGTTAGGGTTAGGGTTAGATTTAAAGTTTAGGGTTTAGTGTTAGGATTAGGGATAGTGTGAGATTTAGGGTTAGGGTTAGGTTTAGGGTTAGGGTTAGGGTTAGTGTTTGGGTTATGGTTAGTGTTAGGATTAGGGTTAGGGTTAGGGTCAGGGTTAGGTTTAGGGTTAGGGTTAGGGTTAGGGTTAGATTAAGGGTTAGGTTTAGGTTTATTGTTAGATTTAGGGTTTAGGGTTTAAGGTTTATGGTATAGAATTGTTTAAGGTTTAGGGTGGATTAGGTTTAGGGTTTAGAATTAATATTATGGTTACGGTTAGGATTAGGGTTAGGGTTAGGGTTAGGGTTAGGGTTAAGGTTAGGGTTAGATTAAGGGTTAGGTTTAGGTTTATTGTTAGATTTAGGGTTTAGGGTTTAAGGTTTATGGTTTAGAATTGTTTAAGGTTTAGAATGGATTAGGTTTAGGGTTTAGAGTTTAGTATTATGGTTACGGTTAGGGTTAGGGTTAGGGTTAGATTTAGGGATAGGTTTAGGGTTAGGGTTAGGTTTAGGGTTAGGGTCAGGGTTAGGTTTAGGGTTAGAGATAGGGTTAGGGTTAGATTTAGGGTTAGGTTTAGGTTTATTGTTAGATTTAGGGTTTAGGGTTTAAGGTTTATAATATAGGATTGTTTAAGGTTTATGGTGGTTTAGGTTTAGGGTTTAGAGTTTAGTGTTATGGTTACGGTTAGGGTTAGGGTTAGGGATGGGGTTAGGGTTAGGGTTAGGGTTATGGTAAGGGTTAGGTTTAGGGTTAGGGTTAGGGTTAGGGTAAAAGATAGGGGGTTAGTGTTAGGGTTTGTGTTAGGGTTAGGGTTAGGTTTAGGGTTAGGTTAGGGTTAGGGTTAGGGGTTAGGGTTAGTGTTAGGGTTAGGGTTATTATTAGGGGGTTAGGTTTAAGTTTAGGATTAGTTTTGGGGTTAGAATTAGAAATAGGGTTAGTGTTAGAATTAGGGTCAGGGTTAGGTTTAGGGTTAGGGTTAGGGTTAGGGTTAGGGTTAGGGTCAGGGAGGGTTTAGGGTTAGGGTAGGGGTTAGGGTTAGATTTAGGGTTAGGTTTAGGTTTATTGTTAGATTTAGGATTTAGGGTCTAAGGTTTATGGTTTAGGATTGTTTTAGGTTTAGGGTGGATTAGGTTTAGGGTTTAGAGTTTAGTGTTATGGTTACGGTTAGGGTTAGGGTTAGGGTTAGGGTTAGGGTTAGGATTAGGGTTAAGGTTAGGGTTAGGATTAGGTTTAGGGTTAGGGTTAGGGTTAGGGTTAGTGTTATGGTTAGGATTAGGGTTAGGGTTAGGGTTAGGGTAAGGGTTAGGGGTTAGGGTTAGGGTTATGGTTATTGTTAGGTTTAGGGTTCAGGGTTTAGTGTTTAGGGTTTAAGGTTTAGGGTTTATGATTGTTTAAGATTTAGGGTGGTTTAGGTTAAGGGTTTAGGGTTTAGAGTTTAGGATTGTTTAAGGTTTAGGGTTGTTTAGGGTATAGTGTTTAGGGTTAAAAGTTTAGGGTTGTTTAGGGTTTAGTGTTTAGGGTTTAGGGTTGTTTAAGGTTTAGTGTTTAAGGTTTAGGTTTTAGGATGGTTTTGGGTTTAGTGTTTAGTGTTGTTTAGGGTATAGTGTTAATGGTTTAGGGTTTAGGGTTATTTAGGGTTTAGTGTTTAAGGTTTAGGGTATAGTGTTGTTTAGGGTTTAGTGTTTAGGGTTGTTTATGGTTTAGTGATTAGGGTTGTTTAGGGTTGTTTAGAGGTTAGTGTTTAGGGTTATTCAGGGTTTATGATTTAGGGTTTTTCAGGGTTTAGGATTTATGGTTGTTCAGGGTTTAGGATTTAGGGATTAAGGTTAAGTGGTTAGGGTTAGGGTTAGGGTTAGGGTTAGCATTAGGGTTAGAGTTAGGGTTAGAGTTAGGTTTATGGGTTTATGTTAGGCTTAAGTTTAGGGTTAGGGTTATGGGGTTAAGGTTAGGGTTGGGGTTAGGGTTAGGTTTAGGTTTAGGTTTAGGGTTAGGGTTATGGTTATTCTTAGATTTATGGTTTAAAATTTAGGGTTTATGGTTTAAGGTTTAGGGTTTAGGATTGTTTAAGTTTTAGGGTGGTTTAGGTTTAGGGTATAGGGTTTAGCGTTTAAGATTGTTTAATGTTTAGGGTCGTTTAGGTTTTAGCGTTTACAGTTGTTTAGGGTTTTTTAGGGTTGTTTATAATTTAGTGTTTAGGGTTGTTCAGGATTTATGATTTAGGATATTTTAAGGTATAGGGTTTAAGGTTGTATAGTGTTTTAGGGTTTAGGGTATAATGTTTAGGGTTAAGGGTTTAGGGTTGTTTAGGGTATAGTGTTAATGGTTTTAGGGTTTAGGCTTGTTTAGGGTTTTGTGTTTAGGGTTTAGGGTTTAGGGTTTTTTAGCGTTTAGGGTTTATAATTTAGGGTTTTGGGTGCTTTTGGAATTAGTGTTTAGGGTTTTTCGGGGTTTAGGGTTTAGGATTTAGGGTGTTAGGGTTAGTGTTAGGGTTAGGTTTAGGATTAAGGTGAGGGTTAGGGTGAGGGTTAAGGTTAGGGTTAGGGTTAAGGTTAGTGTTAGTGTTAGGGTAAGGGTTAGGGTTAGGGATAGGGTTAGGGTTAGGGTTAGGGTTAGGGTTAGGGTTAGGGTTAGGGTTAGGGTTAGGGTTAGGGTTAGGGGTTAGGGTTAGGGTTAGTGTTAGGGGTTAG